>NC_055980.1:5564844-5597344 GCF_018492685.1 Alosa sapidissima
CAACTGGACACAGCCACGGTGAGATGCACGCACACGCACACGCACACGCACGCACGCGCACACACACACACACACACACACACACACACACACACACACACACACACACACACACACACACACAGACAAACAAATATTGTAAACTCATTATTTGAATTGTCATATTCATTCTCATTTGTCTTTGCCCTCTCTCTCCTCTCTCTCTCTTTCTCTCCCTCCTTTCATCTCTGCCTCAGTTCCCAGCTGCAGGGTCCCATCCCTCCATACAACCCTGTGTTCCTGGGCGGTTGGAAGCCAGAGGGCGATGACCCCGTGGAGACGCAGCACAGGCAGGAAGCAGAGCAGGAGCAGCAGCAGGTAACCACGACAACCGCACCGCCCCAGCATGACGGATGATGCTGTTGCTCGTGTTATCAGAGCTGATTACACGTCACTCCCTTAATCCCTCTCTGTTGATTTCTCTTCAGCAACAACCTGTAAAAACTGGAGTGATGCCAGGTCCACCCAGAGAGCAAACGTAAGAAATTATTTTTTAAATACAGTTTTGAAATCACTTATATTTCAAGTCAATATATAATAATATTATAATATTTAGCTACCTACTTACTTTAGCTAATACCTACTATATTGAATGCACAAAATGTCTCATGTGTACTTTTAAAACGATACTAATATCATGAATAGTATATGTGGATCCCTTCAGCTCTGTTTAAATGAAGTCACATTAAATTAATAGCCTTGCCCCTATAGGGATAGTGGTGTACCATCAGAAGAAAGGCTGTATTGTGTCAGCTATGACTTTGTGGCCAGAAATAGCAGTGAGCTTTCTGTCCTACAAGGGGAGACCCTGGAGGTAAATGAACACACACACACACACACACACACACACACACACACACACGCACTACCAGAAGACACTACCATAGACCAGACCAGTTTGCCAGGCCACACCCTGGCCTCAGGCTAAAACCATCATAATGACCCGGGCACTTACCATCACGCTTATTAGCCTTCAAGGCCAAAGAGAGCATTCTTCGCATGCTGTTTATATTGTGCACCTGACGGTGTGTGTGTGTGTGTGTGTGTGTGTGTTAAATGTTAAAATGCTTAAATGTTATTCTATTGCTGTAGCTGTAGCTCTGTAGCTTAAAATGCTTAAATGTTAATAGTTTAAATGTTATTCTATTGTTGTGAGAGAGAGAGTCCAAGTCAAGTCTTAAGTCTTTTGTCACAAGTCCAAGTCAAGTCTTATGTCTCTGGCCATTGATCTGTCCCTAACAGTGTATTGTTAAATATTCAAAGCATGTCCTGTAGCTACCATCCATACAGTACAGTATCAAAATCAGTTGAAGGATAACGTTATGGGGTCTACTGCAATCTGAAAAAACACAAATTAAGAACTCTGATATTATTTTTTCCTAATAGTTTAATTGCATTTTCAGTGCATTTTGTTTTTATCTGTGAGAGCACACACATAGCACATGCGTTACATTGCACATTATGGCAAAGGGGACATGCAGCTCATCATACGTTTCCCAAAGTATATGCACTGAAAAAAAATGAAATAGAAATACATGCATAAATCTAGATTTTAAAAAAGCAATAATTGCATGAAATACATGTTGTTCACAAGTCTCGAAACTTGAGTCCAAGTCAAGTCTGAAGTCTTTTGAGGTGGAGTCGCAAGTCAAGTCTGAAAGTCACTGTTTATGCAACGTTAGTGCGACTCGAATCCCTATCTCTGGACTGTGTGTATGTGTGTGTGTGTGTGTGTGTGTGTGTGGTGCGGGTGCACCCTGTCTGCCTGTGTGCAATGGGCTGTTATTGAGGAAGAGAGGAAAAGAGACTGTGTGTGAGATCACGTGGCTCATCAGTCAGTTGGCCCTTGAGCAAAGATGCTGAATCCTCAGTAAAGGACACCTCTTTGTTTATCATATCGGACTGTTAAACTGTTAACTTCTCATGAAGGGTAAACTAGGCTTTAGTTTAGTATTATTAGATTTAGTTCTATTAGTTTTCAGTCTGGGTACAAACATTACATAAAAACAATCCAAAAATAGTAAGTTTAGTTTAGCAAGTACATTTCTTTACATTACACAAAATTACATTACAAATGTCTCACAAAGAGATCATGTACGTATAAATCTTTTATATTCTCTCTCTTTCCCTCTCATTCTTTCTCTATGTTCTCTGATTGCTCTCCTCTTGCTCATGCTGTATTTCACAGGTGGTTGAGGCGTCAAAACGTTGGTGGAAGGTTCGTAATCGATTTAATGAGATTGGTTTTGTGCCCTTCAACATCCTGGAGCCAATCTCCCACATTGAGAGTCCTACAAATAAAGCACCTAAGGTAAAAACTTTTATACAAACACACACACACACACACACACACACACACACACACAGACCTGTGCAGATGCACTGCTCAGCCAAGGCACTGATGGCATTGCAACATATTTCATCATGTGTCTTCCATCATCTCCATCCATCTTTTCAGTCCTCTAAGGAACAACACAAAAATGGAAAGTTATGATCAGCAGGGGAAAACAACAAAATGTTGCTGATGAAAGATTTCACCAAATGTGATTAAAAAAAAATCGCCCCCTTTCTCCATCTCTCCATCTCTGTCTGTCTCTCTTAACTTCCTTATTTCCACCTCCTCTCACTTCCTCCTTCTATTTCTCTCCAGGCTCCTGCGCCTCCTCCGATGCCCAAGAGTTTCTCCTACGCTCCGGCCACCCCTCCCACCCTCCACGTGGACTCCAGCGCCCACAGGCCTCGCAGCATCGCCCTCGCACAGCACATGCCCTCAGACTCCGACTCAGACAAGGGTAGGCCCCAACACCAGTGTCTACACACACACACACACACACACACACACACACACACACACACAGCCTTACTCACACTCACACACACACACAGCCTTACTCACACTCACATACACACACACACATACACAGCCTTACTCACACTCCCCCACACACACAACCTTACTCACACTCACAGCCTTACTCACACACACACACTCACAGCCTTACTCACTCACACACACACACACACACACACACACATACACAGAGCAGAGGGTTATGATGAATATAGTTTTATGACTGTCCATCCATCTATCCATCCATCCATTTATCTTTCCCTTCTTTTTCAGTCATGCAGGTAAATGATGAGCTGCTTCAGAGGCTGACCAATGGGAAGTCAGGTTTGTCCCGCCCACTGGTTATCCATCGCTCTGCGGAGACGTCGCTTCCGCTCGACTACCAATCACCACCAACGGAGGTGGAGGCATGGCTTCGGGGGAAAGGCTTCAGTGATCCGTAAGCTTTACAGACAGAGAGAGAGAGAAAATCCATCTGGTCATACTTGCATTTTTTTAAATATTATATATTATTTTAATAGTGTATTTTAATCAGTGTTCAGATGAAAGTTTTGGAGACCATGCATGGATGTTACACAGAGTTGTGTGTACACATTTTCCTTACGGGTTTAACTAACCTATGCTTTGTGTGCATGTGAATGCATAGGACGGTGCAGTGTTTAGGTGTGCTGAATGGGGCCCAACTCTTCTCACTGAACAAAGAGGAGCTTCGTGCTGTCATTCCTGATGAGGGAGCACGAGTCTACAGCCAGATCACAGTGCAAAAATCTCTCTTGGAGGTAACACACATACATACACACACACACACACAACACACACGCACACACACACACACACACACACACAACACACACACACACACACAAAGAGTGTTTTCTAGCATAACCCTGGAAAGAGGTTATTTTTACTTCATTTTTTGTTTTACTGATTTGTTCTCCAGTGCTGTATAATAGTAGACATGGTGTACACATTAACAAACACATACTCATATACATTTTAAAATGTCATCTGTTTCCACTTGTCATAGGATGAAAGAAGAGCTTCAGAGCTTGAGGCTGTGATGGAGAAACAAAAGATGAAGGTGGACCTTGAACTTGAGAGTGGAACCCTAACCTTATAATTACACACTACAAACACACACACACACACAATTATATACAGTAGAGTGCTTATTTATAATGCCAATATCTACAGGCATCCATTTTAAAGAAAATCCAGAAATCCATTGTATAAACACTGATTATTTAACACAAACAGAGAAAGGGTGAATGATTGAGAGAATGGAAGAGTGAATGGTCATGTACTCATTGTATGTTGTTGCTTATTTGCTTTCCTTCTAATCAGACAAAACATTATTCTTTCATCCCTCTTGGCAAATACTAATAAATGAATGTAATAAGACCATGTGTGCAAACTCATTAAATGTTATGTCATTCACATTGAAACTTTTGTTGTTGTTAAAAAAGCTGTTGTTAACACACCTCACTATGATAAAGTTAAATGGATGTCTTCATTTCTAAAAATGTAAAATAATGATAATGTATCATGAAGTCATACCCTTTCCATCCATTTTAATCTGTTTAGTCTCCAGATATTCCACAGGTTACATTGCCCACTTTGAAAGTAAATCCAGCTTATAATAGTCTTCAGTGTGTGTCCCAAAGGAAAATGTCTTTGTATGTATGTATGTAATGTATTTGAGAAATAAATCAGATTTTTATTGAAATTTCATCTGTTTATTAGTAGAAATAAGGTGATAAAATCGATTGAGCAGAAAGACAGAGTATTTTGAGATCTTAAGCAACTGGCTGGGGCACCTGCACCGTACGCCGGCGACCCGGGTTCGATTCCCGCCCCGTGGTCCTTTCCGGATCCCACCCCGACTCTCTCCCACTCACTTCCTGTCATTCTTCAATGTCCTGTCATTAGAGGCATAAAAAGCCCCCCCCAAAAAAACTCAATGGGCTCAGGTGAGATCTCATTGAAAATGTTGCTCTTCAATGAATACAAACCAAAGTGTTTTTACAATTTCATTGATCTAAATTTCACCCAAGTACAGCTATATGGCAGGTCAAAGAAGACATTCTGAAAGACAAGACTGCACAGTGAGATCTTAATCAACTGCAGCTGTTGTAGAGGACCTAAATTCAAAACATTATACTCTGTTGTCATACATATCACTCAACATGTCCCTGTTTTTATCACTTAAAAACATGTTCTCTAGGACTCAAAGCATAGGGTGGACTTGAATTGTTTTGTAAACACGTTGGGGTAATTGCTGTATCTGTGATCCTTAAGCAGATACCGAAAAGTGACAGTCAGATCACATGACCTAGGTAGCTACCTGCAGTAAGTGGACATTTTCCTATCACATCTGACATCTACGCAACGTGAGCAAACAAGTGGCACTGTCTTATGGAACTACTGTGTTTGAATAATTTGACATGGCTCTGCTGGCACTAAACACGGTACCATATTTAGCCCCCTGCTGTTACACGGTATAACACCAGCCTACTGATAGCCACTGTACACTTCCACCGAGGCAGTGAGAAGAGTTAATTCCTGTCTGAACTGGAAATCAAATAGGACAGTTTGCTTCAGGCTCCTCTAACCTATACTACAGCCCTGAGTTTGTAACTAGGGTGATTTTGGTGCTTTCATAAAGAATTGTGCTTTATGAGTTATCCAACTAATTATGAGTATGTCAGATTGTCATGAACGTCATACTACGATTAAAGCCATTCTGTGTATCCTTCTCTGGTGAGCACTATATGAAAAAGATCCTAGAAGTGACCACTGACGTAAGAAACTGCAATTCTGGTGAGCATGTTTATTCAACAATTCAAAAACTAGCCGTAGTTTGTACAAAAACGCTGAGGAGGAGATAGAGAATGTCCGTTTTTGGCCCCCATGCTTTCCTGCTGGTCATCAGGTTTGGCATGAGATTCACAGAGGAAGAGATGAACACCCTGAAGTGGACTCAGAAGGACTTAACAAAATACGCTCTGGTTCTGTTCACCTGAGAAGACCGGATCAAAAAATCTGTGGAGATACCCTGCTGAAAAGCACAGCACTCAAACAGCTACTCATGCGGGGCAGGATATCACACATTTGACAACAGCAGGAGAGATCAGACTCAGGTGACCAGCCTGCTAGCAATCAGCTGACACCAATCAACTGTATCTGAATGCTCAGTGAAAAATCAAAGACGAGGAAGAGAGAAAGAGAGAGGAGGAAAGGAAACACCTTGAGGAAGAGAGGAACAGAAGAGGGAGGAAGCACTGAGTATTGAATGGGACAAGCAAGAGAGAGTAAGACAGGATGAAGACATGAGGAGTTGTTTGGAGGCCCTAGACCACAGCAGACTTGAGGAGGAAAGACTGGAGTGGCAAAGGAGAGAAAGGAGTGCAAACGGTAAGCTAGAGTGGAAGGAGTAGATGAAGAGGAAGTTGACACAGAAACAACAAATGTGACCTCAAGATGAGCTATGATGATGCCAGGAGATCTGCAGAAGGTTGCAGAAGGAAGTAGCCGAGGGCTAGAAAATGCACAAAAAAAAAACTGACTAGACAGTTACTTGATAAGATCGACATTACCTCAGCTGTTGCACAGAGAAAGGTGAGGGCTGGGGAATAGATAAAGCAGTGGTGAAGGAAGTGGAGGCAATCCAAAGGCACTGAACATGGTGGAAAAGCTGCACTTACAGGCGTACTTAGGGTTCAACTGGCTAGGGTAGTAAAACCTAAAGGGAAGAGATGCGACTAGCCTACATTACATTAATAAAAAATCAATTTTGTCAGGCAACTTTGTGACTTGGTGCCCTGTGTTAACAATGAAAATGTAAGATTCTGGGTTGTTGTCAAGCACAAGGCAAATTCGTCTTCGTTTGAAAATATGCTTAAAATATCTGAACAGATGTCTGGATTTGTTGGTTTCCAAAGGAAGACATCAAGTAGGCTAATTTCCAAGAAATGTATTTTGATAGGCCAACCACTGGGTGGCGTGCCTCCATCGCAACAATCTCGCACCATTGAAAATAAGCTAGGTAGGCTATGTATCGGGCATTGCTATTACATGTATCCACTGAAATTGGATAAATCTTTAAGCAATGTTTAATGCCAACCCAAACCAATAGCATTGTTAGACTAAGTTCAACAATTTCCAAATCGTGTAGACTATCAAAGAGCTGGCAGGTTTTTTTTCCTCTCAGGGTCAGGCTAACTGGGGGAAATGTCCTTTCAGAAAAAAAGATGGGTTGGCAAGCCAAGATGACGGAAACGTGGTTATCTGTATACCCTCCGCTGTCGCCGCAATTTGCTTAAATAAGGCATCTTAATCTGATAGACCTATTCACTGAGTTACTGAAGATGTCACACGTGCTGAGATTTCACTCGTTATACCCCCTCCGTTGGGGATCTGCTGGAGCCAACTCCACTTGGCTTGACAGCAACCTCCGGATATCCTTGTTGTAGCGTTTAACCGCTGCATTGTGGGAAATGACGTTCCAAAATCCATATTCTCCAACACTCAATGCGAAGACGAAACCACATGCGGAGAGGCTTCTGGTTACGATTTACGCAAAGCACGTTGAGTGCTTTCTAGTTTGCTCCCTAGCGATCGCCTTCCTAGGGTGACTGAGGTAACGTACAAGATTATTAACTCTATTCAAAAACGAAACAGAATTCGACGGTCTGGAAAAAAAACAAACCTGTCATTGACCTCAGAACATCGATTGACGACAACATGCATCGACGGAAAAAGGGCAAAGTTGTGTGATGATGCTTACTCCCATGAAGCTAGACGGGAGAGAATGAAAGAATAACTTGAGCCTGTAGATAATTGGAAGGGCAGGAAAAGTTGCTACAGCCCTCCGGTCGACAATCAAAGAAAGGGAGCTCCGTTTCGCCTTGGAACTTCAGATCTTCTTTCAACACCTTCTCTCCAGGTAAGGTAATCTGGGCAGTAGGCTAAACGGATTGTATCCAAGGCGGCGAAGCTTACTACAAGAAAGGCATCAGTATCGTTTCGCCGCCTTTGTTTACAGATGTCTCTTCCTAGTGGACCGGTTTTCACAAAAACCAACGCTAGGTTTCTGTTCCAGGTCAACTTCCCTCAGACGTATCGGCAGGGAATTCCCGCCACGAATTTAAGGGGCGCTTCTGCTGCTCATAAGTTTAAAATCAGTAGAGGGAAATGTGAATGACGACACCTAAACAAACAATCCCTTAGTTATTAGACTGAGGTTAGCCATGGGCTACAGCTAATGTACCTATGGTCTTCTTGACTAGTCAGTTCCTTGGTTCTGAGGGCATAGCCTACCTAGACAGTTTCACAGTGTAAGCATTTGTGTTGTAGGCTATCTTTAAGATGTATTGCAGTGTTAATTGGCCATTGTTTTTTCGTTATGTTTATTAGAAATGATACTTCTGACCGGCCTCTCACACTTCCTAGCTGTCTTGCTCTCATTCTGTGTCTCTCTATGGACATTTCTGTTTGTCAGTCTCTCACTTACCCAGATATGGCAGGTGGTCCTAGAAATGTAACAGGTGCTACAGTAACAAAGAAGCTCAGTGGTGTTGAAGGAGTGGTTGTGTATGGCTAGGCTACTTTCCCATGGTTTTGAGTGTCTGTGTGTGTCATCTGTTTATGTCAATCAGAAGGCAAAGAATTATGTTGAACCAGCTTCATATTAAAGTCTGAGATCACACATTTACACACACACACACACACACACACACACATTCACTTGGAGACTCTCATACATAGGCTTTATCTCATCAGGATTTATGTGTTAAAGAGATCACAGGCATTCTCTCTCAATCCTTTTCACATATACATTCATATATGTGAAGAGATTTTGACTTTTATAGATAGCATTTTCAACAAGTGGATTTTTGATTGTGTTTGTTCTTTTTGGTATGTAGAACATTTCTAATAGCTAGGTGTCTCAAACGTTCAAACATGTAGCACCTGTAGGCCTACTATACGTCACTTTAAGTTCAATGCTGGTAACCATAAAATATGTGGTTTTACCGGAAACCATTACACAGGCCTCAGATTATTTGCATTTTAGGGACTAGGCTTCTCTTATTCATGCCAGGTTATTCAGAGAGAAATCAAGTTTGATGATAGAATGGCAGCTCTCTGAATGACCTTTGGTAAATTGCAGCTGCTGAGCTAAATAGGTCTATGTTGTTATATAAACCCTAGTCTGTCACAAAGTAGCTTAACAGAAATTCCAGCAAGCTTGTGTTTGCATGAGATGCTTTATGGGCCTCAGAACAAGAGATGTTAGTCCTATGATTTTGGTCTGTGAGCCAGACCATGAGTTCTGTTTTGACAGTTTGTGTGTGTGTGTGTGTGTGTGTGTGTGTGCGTGCGTGCGTGCGCTCTTGTGGGTGCACAGAGTGGGACAGAAAATGAGGGAATCTAGGTTAGCTCAGTGGCCTGATCATGATCAAACAGTGCTTTCACATTGCTTTCACAGTGCCAGTTTCTTCTATTAGGACTGTTTCTTCTATCTGCCTTGATGCAAGATTTATCCTTTAAGTTTTTTTCTCCCCAGTTTCACTTTACGTCACTGTACACGTAATTAGTGGCGTTAGATGCCTTACCTCCCTCTGTGTTGAACCGGTCCCTGTGCGGTTCGAGCTCTTGAATAGACGCCCCGTCGCCCGGTTTGATGGCACTGCGCATGTGCGCTGCTGACTGGCAGTAATCCGCTGGGCAGCTAGAGATTGCATCTGCGCGCGCTGCCCTTATCATCGAGCGAGTGTAAACCCCAGAGAAGAGAAAACCATGAATATAATGCAATGAAAACAACCTCCTCTGCAAAGACCAACATCAAGGTCGCGCACACGCACACAGTCGCGCACACAGGACTGTGTTGGAGAGATGCACTGTGGGTAGTGGTGTATGTGTGGACGTCTGTAAACCGGAGCCTTTGGGCTGCAGCATCTTGGACAGGGGCATAATGGAAAGAAAACGCCAGTTTGGGACCGGTGGAAAACAATCGATCTGGAAGCTCACCAAATCCCGACGGACTCGTTCACATCTGGACGTTTAAACGCATCGTGGGTTCTCATGCGGGGCGGCTTTGCCCTCCAAAAAATATCCCGAACGGGTGAACGTTGAGCTCAAGTAAGAAATCTGACAGACTGCTGAACTGGGAAACGTGTTTTATTATTTAAACGACTCCGTTTCGCCAACGCTTCCTACCAATCAAGCCTTTTATCCATGAAGCACAGTGCTATGTCTGTCTTTGTTTTAAAAAAAAAAATAACACTGAGACTCCAGTAGATCATCCAAGGCCTTACACTCAGTGTCTCTTCTAAAACTACAACGCGATTTTTTTTTTTATGTCGCTTGGGACAAGGAATATTGGTACTTGTGCCTGCACGCTGCACTGTTTTTTATTTGGATGGTTGCCTACTGTCACCCAAAATTATCAGTTGACCTGTTCGCCTTTATGTAGCCAACATTGACTTCGATAGAATAGTTAGCAACCAAAGTATTTAACATGCATGTAGATGTACTGTAGCGATCAGAAACCTGTATATTTTTGTCCATGTTTTACTACAGACCGTTAACAGAAGCGATTTCTCGCCCATGCGTATTTCAGTGTAGCAGTAATAAAAGTCGAGCAGAAGCGGAACCTCCGGTTGTCTCCGAGGAGGCAGCTCTTCCTGAAAGTAAGCAGGGGGAAGGAAGGGGTTATCCGCGGGTCTGTGGTGCCTAATAGATGCCAAATATCTAGCGTGTTTTGAGGAGAATCCGTAGTTTATCCTTCGCATCCTCCGTTGACCCAGTCTGGATTTGACAAGCGAGACGGGACGCCGATCTCTAATCGCTTCAAACTACACCTTCCACCCTCGTCTTCCAACGAAAGTCCCTATTTGAAACCCCCTCTACTTAAGCTGTGTTGCTGTGTTTTTACCATCGTAGCTGGATTGCTGTTTGATAAGAGAAAATAGCCTGATTTTTTTGGCATGCATTTTAACTTGCGACACATGCAAGCGGTGGAACAGACATTCCATTAAAAGACTGAAACCGTATCCGTTAAGGAGTGGGCTTGGGACAGTCTGCGCGTGATAGTCAGTAATCCCCGCAGCAGCTGGAGAAAGATGAGCCTGGGTCATACCGACAGCGCCAAAGAGTTTTCGTTGAAGCAGCAAGACGATGCATTCTGAAGCTCTTGGAGTGTAGCACAGGCGTTTTAACCCTGCACTTGTCTCTGAATGCATTGTGGTTCTCTTGCAATTGCCAACCTGTATGGTCAGTCAGAGAAACACATCATCATCATCATCATCAAGAGGATCTGTTCTGTCATTTATATGGTCATGACCTGAGTCAGTTACACTTTCTTTGGAGATTACAACTCTAATGCTTGTCATTTTTCATGGACTATTGGTTGCCATTTTTTTCCGGAACATTCTGTGTTTTCTCAAACATATTTCGGAGACTGAAGGTTCTTTTTTTTCAGCCTGATGTTGCATGGCCTCCTGACCTCCACTGTCGCTCAGATTCATTGAGTGACTTCAGTCCGTCCACTAGGTCATGGAGTGGGGCTTCAGGATGGTCGAGAACACATGACTTTCTGTGGCTCCTGTACTGGTGTATGAGAGAGAGAGAGAGAGAGAGAGAGAGAGAGAGAGTGTGTGTGTGTGTGTGTGTGCACACTCAGAACTGAGCATCCCCTCACCCCCTCAGGGGAGGAAAGAGAAAGAAGTCGGCTAATATTTGCCCTGTCACAGGGGTAAACACCTTGTACGGAGCTTGCTCGCAGTTGTCGTGGCAATGGGAAGTTCAGCCTCTTCGCTTACAGCAGAGACCGAGTCGGAACACGGGTTCCGTCCGGCACCCTATCCGGGCGCCCCCTCTGTAGGCTGGCTAAGGAACAGCCATAGCAGCCCAGTGTGGGGGACCACCTTCATCACGCGCCAGCAGCAGAATCCTCCTGTACCACACAGAGAGCGCAGGTAACCTAACCCACATGAAGGCATCTGCTTCCATTCACACACAGTCTCACCCACACAAGATTTACCCAGACCTCTGAATACAACAAGCCTGGATAGAAGCCAGTGTGTGTGTCTCTCTCTCTGTGTGTGTGTGTGTGTGTGTGTGTGTGTGTGTGTGTTTCTGTTTCTGTATGCCCGTGTCTGTGTCTCTTGGGGAATGATACCCATGCTGCTTCACCAAACTGAATCAGTTAGATGGTGTGTTTTTTTTAGGCAGATTTCTGTCAAGTGTTTGATAACCAATGGCTAAATCCTGTTTCTTAGCGCTGCAGGAGGTAAACTCCACTGTTGGGGGACCTGACCTGCCTTCACTGTTTCCTATTAGGTGTCAGATCTGAGTCATCTCAAATTGGCATACAAAGCCGCAGGTACACAAAGCAATGTTTGAGAAGCTGGAGAGGAGTGGAGAGGGACACTGGCAGTCCCCTCCTCGGTAGCCCACCTAGCAGCCAGGGCAGGCAACACCTGCTTGATCAGCTATGTCCTCAGGGGTTCCTGCAAAGAGCACATATACTCCTCTATCTGGCACCTTTGTAGAGAATGTGTAGGAACATATCACAAGACTAGATTTTTTTCCCTTTGATAGTCTGGGTGTGTAGAGTTTATGCTCAGTAAGACACGGGAGTCTCGCTGTTGAAGCTAGCGAGCAAAAGCTCTGAGGGTGATGGGGGAAGTGATTAATGACAGTGTTAGTATACCTCATGCTTAAATAACGCAGATATGAATCTATTGCATCCAGCCTCCACTTGGGTTATTGAATGTCTGAGGGTGGAGCTAGCAGGAGGCGAAATTCCCACATAATTGTTTTTGGAATGGCCTTGTAGTGAACTCCTCTGTGGGCAGTTGGGAGTAACTGTCACGAAAAATGATAGTGTTTGTGTGTGTTTGTGTGTGTGTGTGTGTCTGGTATGTTGACAGATGGCTAGGCCGGACAGATGGCTGAATACTACACTGACCACTGTAATCACCAAATCAGAGGACCCCAACCAGCTAGCATTAGCTTTAGCCTTAAGGTGCTTCTCCAGTAGCTTATATTGTTAGGTACACCGCAATTATGTGGAGATAGCCGAATTATGTGACTGGCTGGGTGGGTTAAAATGTTGTTTGTTGAAATTTGTCTTTAACCCTTTACCCAGCCACACAATTGCTGTGTTGAAATTGACACAAAAATGTGTTGTCCCTGAGCACTAGGGCTGGGACAACGCGTCGACGTAATGGCATTAGCTCTACACTCTAAGAAGTAATGTGTTATTTTTTAAACGATTAATCTAGCGATTATTTTTTCGATGCATCGATTAATTAACGATTAATTTTTTCAGTCCGATTCGATTTCGATTATCGATTATCTTCCAATTAATTCACTAATAGCAACTTATACATGTTTATTTACATATATGAATGAAAAGATTCCAAAATAAAAGACTATACAAGTGCAAAGTAATGCATTCTTAGTCAGAGGTAGCATTCAATAAAGTTCAATAGTGTCATTTTAAGACGTTCGTGTGGGAATCCTTGCAATTAAAATTAACACAGTTAAAAGGCTGCTGATGTGTGGATGCAATTCATAACGTAGTTAGTTCAAATAACGGTTCGTACTTCTCATTTGGACAAGCACTTTTGAGTCTTGGAAAACACTTTTCCATTTACATCGGGATTTTGCAAACATTCAGAGTCAATAAAATAAGCCTGAGTAACGAATACAAGCAGCTGCAAGTAAGCATGCTAAACTTGACATCCAAACAGTATTCTAACGTTAGCTTTGAAATACTGCTTGATTGCATACTGTAACTTAGTTTAGTCTCCTCAATGTACTATGTTGTGATAAGACCTTAGCAGAGTTTACCTTAACTTTAATGCTGCAGTTTTGAACAAATTTGCGCAGCATGGTCACGATGCTAAGCGGATTTAATAGCAATTTAGCCCACTGTGTTCTATGCAGTGCTTTAATGTGGCAACAACAATGGTGAATAATTTGTTAAATGCACATGCAGAGGAGCAGCAGCGGGCTCGTTACGAGAGAGAGCGGGCGGTGCAAGGAAAGGCTGTGTGAGTAAAAAGTGCAGCTCAATGAAATTATCTTATCTTTAATTTAGTAGGACTACAACATAGAACATCAATGTGTGGTGGCCGGTTTTGATTTCTTGGTGCCCAGCCACAGATTAGTCAACGTATGGAAAACACTGAAGGTGTAAAATTAAAAATATTTAGCAGCACATGTTATCCTTGACGAATCGACGCTCATATTTTGCGTCGACGTCATCGATTACGTCGACGCGTTGTCCCAGCCCTAGTGCTCAGGGACAACACATTTTTGTGTCAATTTCAACACAGCAATTGTGTGGCTGGGTGAAAGGTTAAAGACAAATTTCAACAAACAACATTTTAACCCACCCAGCTAGTCACACAATTCGGCTATCTCCACATAATTGCGGTGTTGAAATTGACACAAAATGTGTTGTCCCTGAGCACACACAGCAATGTGTCATTTTAACACATTACTTCTTAGAGTGTACCTGTTATTTATTCTCTAAAGAAAGTATTAGCTTTATTAATATCAGTGAGTGTGAATTCATGTTACTTTGTTGAGAAACAATGGCTTGCTAGCAGAGTGGTATTGGCTTGAGGTGAAGTGACTTAATTTGGTCCAAAGTCCATAGTACATACTTTTAGTGACCATGTCATGGTCATGGCAATCATTGCAGTAATCAATAGACCAAAGGGCTGAAAACCTACTAGAACTACACTCATAGCTAGCACGAGTCTTTGATGATTTGTGGATGCTCTGACCCGCTCAGTGAATGAACCAGAGCTACAGCAGTGGAAATGCTAATGTCTACTGACAGCAGCACCGCTGAAGACATTAACCAGTTCCCTGAGAAACGCGCTCATCGTCTCTCTCCCCAACCCCCCCCAAGCATTTTCTTTGCGTCATGAGTCAGCTACTCTGTACAGAACAGAGTGTGTGTGTGTGTGGGGGGGGGGGCATTGCTCACCTCTGAGTGTGCTTCGGAGGAAACTGGGCATGGACTGGGATTTTTTTTCTTTTCATTTCCTGTACTCTTAACATGGCAGTCCACATAAAGAGCACTTCCTAGAGTCCATTGCCTGCTCTACTTGTTTGGTCTGTTCAGTAGAATTGCATAGAACATCACTGTCTCCAGTTGTATTCTGAGATCCAAGGGCATGGTTTTGTTCTTCAGCGTCCATGACCGTGGACATCCATTGAACAGACACACACACACACACATACCCACACTCCAATGTTTATTGTTTCAAACTAGCAAATATAAAGGTCCCTTTCGCCTCACTGATAGATTGAGGGGCACTGAAGTAAAAAAACAGTTGTTGCTGAGTCATTTGAGTGCAGTTAGCCGTGTGTGTGTGTGTGTGTGTGTGTGCCCTGTGTGCAATGGGCTGTTATTGATTTCGGTGGAAGAGTATCAGATGGCCATACGCTCCAAGCTTGTCATTTATTCAGCAGTCTCTTCCCAGAACTAGACATATGCACACACGTGACCACAGGGATATGAGTGTGCTACTGTTTCAGATAATGCATGCCTGTGTGACAGCTTATTGTCCTTGTGCTTAAAACCCTACTGTGAACATTACCAGCACCAGCCCATGCAGCCACAGCCATTGGTTGTTATTCCTTTTTTCTTGAGTCCGAAGTTGGAATTACTCAAGCAGTTTATCTACCCGGGGGCCTTGGGACTGTTTGCCTATGTGTGTGTGTGTGTGAGGGAGGGAGAGAGGTTATCTTGGCTCAGTGTGTATGTTTCCACAGCACAGTGTTGAGGGCTTGACAGTGTTTATGTGGTGCCTTATGCTGTGTGTGCATCCCCATAGCAACAAGCTTCTGTCTCCGTCACCAATCAAATACCAGTACAGTCAGCTGAGTTTTCTCTTTCTCAGTCTCTCAGTCACTCACTACACACACATGCACATACACACACACACACACACAGACACACACACACACAGACACACACACACACACACACACACACACACACACACGCAGACTGCCGTGTGCAGAAACTCAATTTACTCTTTAGCAATAGCCTGTGTGCAGATATGCACTCACTTCTCACTTCAACATAAAGGCACACACACACACACACACAGACACACACACACAGACACACACACACGGTCAGACACAGCCCTATGCTGAAACACTCCTCTCCAGTGTGAGTGTAATACGTTTAGGCAGGCCTAAGCAGGCTGTGACCGAGAATGAATTATGAAAACATTTTTCCTGTGTGTGTGTGCATGGGTGTGTGTGAGTTTGTGTATGTGTGCATGTCTGTGAGAGACTCTGTCTGTGGGAAAGAGGGAGAAGGGTTTTACAGATACTTTTTGAACAACAAGTTGCTTCAAGTGCTCCTCTCTCTCACCTTTTCACAGTTGCTGGAGAGCCACTGTGTGTGTGTGTGGTGTGAGAGAGAGAGAGAGAAAGATAGAGTTGTGTGTGAGAAAGAGAGAGTTGTGTGCGTGTGTGTTTGAGCTAGAGAGAGAGTGTGTGTGTGTTTGAGCTAGAGAGAGTGTGTGTGTGTGTGTGTGTGTGTTTGAGCTAGAGAGTGTGTGTGTGTGTGTGTGTGTGTGTGTGTGTGTGTGTGTGTGTTTGAGCAAGAGAGTGTGTGTGTGTGTGTGTGTGTGTGTGTGTGTTTGAGCTAGAGAGAGTGTGTGTGTGTGTGTGTTTGAGCTAGAGAGAGTGTGTGTGTGTGTGTGTTTGAGCTAGAGAGAGTGTGTGTGTGTGTGTGTGTTTGAGCTAGAGAGAGTGTGTGTGTGTGTGTGTGTGTGTGTTTGAGCTAGAGAGAGTGTGTGAGTGTGTGTGTTTGAGCTAGAGAGTGTGTGTGTGTGTGTGTGTGTGCGTTAGTGCTGAGTCAGTGTGTTCTCCTCCTGTGCCGGGATGTGAGTGCTGCTGGTCCCATAGATGGCGGGTTTGAGGAACTGCTGAGGGTGAGCCGTAGGGGGGGGGGGTGGAGCGAGCTCCGCTCTTTACAGGAAGCCTGACGACGGCGAGACTACTCTCAGGCCATATTTCTTTCCAGTGAAGCATCCCATCACCATGAATTCAGCATGCTGGGGGGGGGGGGGGTCGTAGCGCAGAGCCGCAGTTGCATCGGCCTCACTTTCCACAAACGGGTCCAGTGCCCATGGGGACCCAGGTTTGAATTCAGCCCGAGGTCATTTCCTGAACCCACTGCCCATCTCTCCCACTCATTTCCTCTCTTCCCTGTCCTATCGAATAAAGGCTAAAAAGCCCAAAAATATCACTTCAAAGAGAACGTATATGCTGGTGTATTTTGAGTCTCACTCAAACCCTCGGTGCGTCAGTGCTCCAGGACTTTCGTCCACACTGGCCAAACATAGCGAGGTAAATATGAGCTGTGGGAAGAAGAGGGAGCTGAATGGAGTCCCCCCGTGCGCTGCGGAGGCGCTCTTCCCTTGACATCCGTGTGTGGAACCTTCACTCGCTCTTGTTGTGAGCACAGAGCACTCCAATGTCACTCTGCGAAAGCAATATCTGTTCCTGTACTAGAGCAAACAGACCCTGCGAAGAGAGTGTGGCTAGAGAGGGGGGGGGGGGGTCGTTGGTAAGGCTAGAGAAAAACGGTTCCTTTTAGCAGCGAACAGACAGAGTAGCCAAATAAATTCATAGAACTTGAATGAGCCTCATGAAAATTCATCCTTGGGGTTGTGAAGACTACCCTGTCCTTCTCAAAACCGAAGAAACGGCATCAGAAATATCACAGTTTACAAACACTTATTAGTCAGTTATTACAAAGTAGCTAAGAGCTGGGGCTGTTGGAATGTCAGAGGTAAACAGGCTTCTGCTTGTCAGAATAAAGATGGTGCCTGTTTTTTTAGCAAGTAAACAGCCTTAGGGCTGATGTGGTCCTTATTTTGATATGATTGACTATATAATGGAGTGATTATACTGTTAATATTTATTATACTGTAGGTAGTAGAACTTGTTGAACTTTCCTGACATGACCAGGTCAGATACACTCGATGTTCTTGGCCTTGCATGTGTGATGCCTAAATGATGTTTTTCCAGCCTTGTGTGTCTAGTCAAACAATCAGACTCTACAGTTCACAAATCAGCTCAAATTCTACTACAAACTACTTACCCTCTGATGCCCATTTTTAAATTTTGTTTTGAAAAGAATTTATCTTCGGTTACACTTTACTTGACAGTGTCGACATAAGAGTGACATGACATTGTCATGAACGTGTCATAAACATGTCATGAACATGTCATAAACAAGTCATAAACGTTTATGACATAACGCTTCTGTTATTTAGTGTCATTCGGGTTTTATCATAACAAGTTAGGTTAGGATTAGGGTTAGGAGGATTTGAGTTAGGTGCTATTGCCTGATGTTGTAATGTATGAGTGAACTTAGCAAACATGTGGTGTCTGTAAAAGCACACCTGCTTCCTGGTCTTGGCTTCTAGCTTGCCTATCCTGCTTTCGATCTTGTGTGTATGGCTGCACTTTGGCCACGCCAGCTGGAAAAACATTTTGAAGTCACACTTGTGCTTGCAAGGCCGGGAACGCTGAGTGTATCTAGCCAACTAGGAAGATTACCAGCAAGAGTTGCAGCACCGTGGAATGGCACTCTATGCGAGCCTATGCCTATTAGCAGGTACATTGCAAAAGAACATCCAGCAAACCTTCTTCCAAGGTCAGGAGAATTATCATCAGCTATTGAATATGACTTGAAATGTGGCTTGACCCCTCCAGCCATGGACTGATGGGGTGCGTCAGTTTTTTACAGTCTTGTGCAGGGGATATGTGATGACCGGTTTATTACCCTACAGTCGGTGGACATCCGCCTTTTGCCTTGTTTATCTTCTGCTATCTAGAACGGTCACGTGTAGTTCCTCTTTGTGTTCAGACTGCACATACACTCTCCCTGACTCCCACAGCCACATTACTGTGGTCCTGCCCCAGCTGATGGCCAGGATCTACAGGATGTTGGGGCTGACCTGTAGATTTTTGTGGATGAATTGATGAGACGGGTCAATGTATTTGTAGTATTTGAACCTGACTCTCTTTCTTTCTTTTCTAATTTCTTTCTCTCTCTCTCTCTCTTTCTTCCTCTCTTTCTCTCTGTCTGTCTGCCTTTCTCTCTCTTCTCTCTGTCTGCTTCTCCTCTCTCTCTCTCTCTCTCTCTCTCTCTCTCTCTCTCTCTCTCTCTCTCTCTGATATGAGCTGTGCAGACGGGATGAGTCACTCTGATGTCAGGGTGCGTTACCCTCATCTGATTCCACACACACCCATAGACCCTCACACTCCGTGGCACGAATATGTGCACAGACACTCATGGGGCAACACTTATTTGCTCCTTTACATGCACGCATGCATGGAGACAACACACACACACACACACACATACACACACACACACACATCCTTGCATCATATGAGCATGACAGGACCGCTCCCTCTCCAGCTGAGGCCTGGTGCGTGACGTGATTGGTGGTGAGTGGCTGAGAGGGGAATGTAGAGTTTTCGGTCGGTCGGGGCTCAACACACACTCACATGTGCACCTCTCAGCCAATGAAGCCAACCAGACCACACACTCATACACACACAAACAGGCAATTTTGGAAGAACTTCTTGGGTTGTTTTTCTGTCACACATAACCACATTCTCTCACACTCACACACTCACACACACCCACACACACACACATAGACATTCTCACATTCCCATCTACAGACACATTCACACGAACCCAAGTAAAGATTCACTCTTGAAATATGCAGCATAGCCTAGATAGAGCTGGCAGATTTGAACAGGAAGCTTTATGTGCCCTCTCTCTCCTCCAGTGAAGGCCTCCACAGCGCCCCTGGTGGTGTATGGCAGGACTGCAGGGATCAGACAGTGGGCTTGTGGCCAGACCTGAGGAGTCTGTGCTAATGACTGTTGCTCAAAGGCCAAGTGTGTGTTTGTGTGCGAGCAGCAGAATGTGTGTGTTTTCAGCTGAGTAATTGTGGCCACATGTCTTGCTGTGTGTGTCTTGCTGTGCCCACTACAGCACTCTGCGCTCACTGTGACATGTGCTAGTGGACACAGACACACATACGTACACACACATACACACACACACACACACACATCACTCTTTGTCTATATAACCCAGCAGGAAACTGTAGAAGAGGTTTTGATGTGTCTTGTATTATGCATGGTCTTTGGGTGTGCTTGTTAAATATATGGCATTAGTTTTCAGCAGGGCTTTGTGTGTGTTGCTTTTGTCTCTCACTCTATGTGTTTGTGTGTGTGTGTGTGTGTGTGCGTGCGTGCCTGCTTGGGGCTGTGTGTGGGTGTGTCGTACTTGCCAGCTTATGCAGTGCAGTGACTTGAGTGCTGAGCGAGAGCGCTCTCTCAGACTGTACAAAAGGCCAAGGACAGAGTTGTGTGTGTGTGTGTGCGTGTGTGTGTGTGTGTCACACTGCCCTCAATATCCCCCAGAGGCACCCTTTCTTCTTGTGCAGAGGACAACATCTCTCGCATTTGTGCTGTCTCTTGCTCTGAAACACTTTCTCACTCTGTTGTCTCTCACTCTGTCTCTCCCCACCCATCTCTCCACTCTCTTCCACCATGTAAAATGCATCTGAATAGAGCTGCATTACCAAGGCACAGTAATAATGACCAACCTCCCCATCACCGGAATTGAAATGTTGTATTGGAAAATGCTATTATGCGTCAGAATGTAAAACTTAGTTTTAATGATGTTTTTGTCCTTTCTTTCTTTCTTTCTTTCTTTCTTTCTTTCTTTCTTTCTTTCTCTCTCTCTCTCTCTCTCTCTCTCTCTCTCTCTCTGCAGTCACTCTCACTCACCGGGCTCGATGGCGGCGGTGGTGCGTGGCAGCGGCGAGTGGTCGTGCGGCCGCTGCACCTTCCTGAACCCCGGCGGCTCGCCGCGCTGCTCCATCTGCGAGGCGCCGCGCCAGAAGCCCGACCTGAACCACATCCTGCGCCTGAGCGCCGCCGAGGAGCCGCGCTGGGCCTGCGGCCGCTGCACGCTGACCAACCCGCACGCCGCCGGCACCTGCTCCGTCTGCGGCAGCGCCGCGCCCAACGGGCCCCAGCTGGCCCTGCCCCAGGTGCCGCCCGCTCCGCCGGCCAAGGCCTCCGTCATCACCGCCACCGCCGCCGTGCCCCAGGACCCGTCGGCTACGCCCAGCCCCGGGGAGGCCACGCCGCGGGCCGAGGAGCCGTGTCGGCGGCTGGAGGTCTGCTCCAACGGGGAGGTGGTGGTGGAGGTGGGCGTGGCTGGGGGCGTGGCTGTGGGCGTGGCCGGGGGCTGGGCGTGCCCGCGGTGCACGCTGCACAACACGCCGGTGGCCATGTCGTGCTCGGCGTGCGGCGGGCCGCGCAAGCTCTCGCTGCCCAAGATCCCCCCCGAGGCGCTGGTGGTGCCCGAGGTGCGCACGCCCGTGCTGGGCTTCCCTGGACCCGCCGCCTCCTCCTCCTCCTCCTCCTCCGTCGCCGTTGGCCAGACCACGCCCCTCATCGACCTCACGGAGGACACGCCCCTCCCGGCCACGCCCGAGCCGGTGGTCACGCCCCTCTCCTCCTCCTCCTCCTCCTCCTCCTCCTCGCTCCCGCCCGCGTCGCTCCAGAACAACCCCGTCCCACGCAGCCGCAGGGAGGTGCCGCCCCCGAGCAGACAGTCCGGCGGCGACGCCAAACACACACACGCGCACACACACGCGCACACCCCTGCTGCCGCCGTCGAGCCTCTCCTCGGCAAGCGCCTGAGCGTGTTGGAGGAGGAGGACGCGCACCCGCACACACACCCTCACCTGCACACGCACGGTCCCGTCACCTCGCCTCCCTCCTGGAAGTGCCCCGGTTGCTCGGGGCTGGGCAGTGGCCGCTGCGACGCCTGCCGCTCGACCATCCGCTCCACGTCGTCCACGGCGACCACCTCCTCCTCCTCCTCCTCTTCGTCCTCCTCCTCCTCGTCGTCGGCGGCGGCGGGGGACGTGATCGATCTGGTCGGGGAGTCGGTGCGCTTCACGCCGGCGTCGCCCTCCAGCCCGGACTTCAGCTCGTGGACGTGCTCCAAGTGCACCCTCCGCAACCCCACCTCCACGCCGCACTGCTCCGCCTGCGGCTCCTCCAAGCTACACGGCTTCACCGACGCCTCCTCCTCCACCACCTCCTCCTCCACCTCCTCCTCCGCCATCATCGCCCAGCGCCTCCAACCCTCCCACTGCAAGCCGCCCTCGTCCACCTCCTCCTCCTCCGTCACTCCCGTCTCCGCCCCGCGCAAGACCGCCCGCGTCTACCCCTCCCTCGCCGGGGGCTCGTCCTCTTCCTCCTCCTCCTCGTCGTCCTCGTCGTCGCCGGCCGCGGGCTGCTCGCTGGCGGTGGGCGGCGGGGGGGGTGCGTTGGTGGTGGCGGCGGTGGTGGTGGGGGGCCAGTGGGCGTGCCCGGCGTGCACGCTGCTCAACGAGGGCCGCTCCAAGCACTGCGCCGCCTGCCACACGCCGCAGCAGTACGTCACGCTGCGCAAGCTGGGCAAGCCGCTCAAGCGCCGCGAGAGCGTCCACGTGGAGGCCCGCCGACGCACCGACGAGGGAGAGGCCAAGGAGCTGTGGGAGAACATCGTCAGCTTCTGCAGAGAGGTATGGCCACAGAGACTCCACGTGTGTGTGTGTGTGTGTGTGTGTGTGTGTGTGTGTGTGTGTGTGTGTGTGTGTCCACGCATGTGGACTGTGAGTTGCTGAAATTGAATTGTTCACTTCTGTTGGGAGGTATGGAGAAAGATGGAGATAATGTGAACATTGATTAAATGGCCTTGGGGGAGACATTTTCAGCTGCAAAGATTGTATGTGTGTGTGTGTGTGTGTGTGTGTGTGTGTGTGTGTGTGTGTGTGTGTGTGTGTTTTTATACCTTCGTAGCATATCAATTATGTTAAAGTATTGAATGTGCGTGAGTTAATGTTTGGTTTTGGTACTAGAGAGTAAATCGAATGTGACCTGAAAGTGCTCACACGCAAACTCACATTGTGCTTTAATTGAATGAACTGCGTCCTCTGATGTGGCTGATTTTAGGGCTGAGTGTGTGTGAATGCTAGCCTAGCCTTTTGGGCTGTTTATTTGCACTCATTGTGAATCATTGCTTTAGGGTTGGCTTCCCCTTAGAACAAATTCCATTTGAACGATCAGAAGTTGTCACGTCCACTGAATGGCGGCTGACTGGGCTCAGAAAGGATGCTGAGATGGCAGAGAACCTCGTTCCCTTGAAAATTAGCCCCTGAGTCCAGGCCCTGTGACCCCTCATTTCCAGTGCTAGCTACATCTTAAAAATAGCCCAAATTGGCAGGAAAAGTGCAGACAGGGCAACCCAGATATGTGCACAATTCTACTGAGGTCAGTGAGTTTGTGTGTGTGTGTGTGAGAGAGAGAAAGAAAGAGAGTGTGTGTTTCAGCCATATGTGCATAAATCAAGTGTGTTAGGTGTGAGTGTGAACACTGACACATGCAAGGTGTTGATGTTGAAACCAAGTGTGTGTAGGGTGAGGGTGAGAGCCTTCACACATGCAAGTGTGTGTGTGTGCGTCTGTGTGTGCGCGTGCTTGCGTGTTGGCCCTCTTGCACAGGACTTGCTGATGCTGTTCTGTGCTAATGTCGGGTACCTGGCTGGCTGCCTGTCGGTGGCTCTTGTTGTTTGCCCTGGTGAGAAATCGACGGTTGCAGCGCCGGCTGAGCGAATCGTTTATCATCCCGTTGAAACGAGCGTTGGCGGAGCCGCTAGCAGCACATCCACACTTAGCATTAAACCCACCAGTGCCTGTGCCAGACCCCCACAGAGCAGCTTCAGTGGCCACAGCATCTGATTAAAGTGCCCCCCCCCAAACACCA
Organism: Alosa sapidissima; assembly: GCF_018492685.1. Lineage (NCBI taxonomy): Eukaryota > Metazoa > Chordata > Actinopteri > Clupeiformes > Clupeidae > Alosa > Alosa sapidissima. The sequence goes on from NC_055980.1 coordinate 5,588,645, forward strand.
AATCAGCTTCAGGCCCAATTAGTGGAGCATCAGACAAACACGTACATGGTTTGCTGATTTCTTTGGCATTTTACGCCGTCTGTGTGGAAGACAAGAGGATTGTTTTCTTTTGTGTCTACGTGGACCGGTGGGAGCGGCGACTTCAAAAGGCGCTGGTAAATGCCGACATTGGCAGGGGGCAGGACAAACAGCGCTCCGCTGAAGGCTCATTTCAAAACACTGGGCTCCCTAACGGTACTGTTTAAGTTCTGTTCTGTACTCACAGGCTCTGGGGAAACTGATTTAATAGTCTGCTTCTTTCGGTGTTGTTTATCACACAGTGGGCACAGTTGCTTTGTGTGATGGGGCCTGTAGCCAGGGCTTAGGAGAAATGAGCGAGGCTTACTCTCCGTCTTTCTTCTGTCCTGCATGTCTTGTCAGATGTTTTCTCTAAGTATGCTGATTAAAAATATGTTTTATATATTTTTTTGTTGTTGCAGTAATTGGAATGTTCTTGATTAGCTGTTTAAAAGCAGATGCACAGCGACTGAAGAGTGCTACTGCTGAGTTCAGTCAGGTGTGCATCATGGCAGGGACTAGACGCTGTAAGCGTGCAGGGCAGGAGGATGGATGAGAGGACGGTGGCCTAAATTACATCCTGTCCATTAGAACAACTGATCAGTTTCATTCAGCCAAGCGGCTGTGGTTTTTGGGGCATAGGGAGAAATCTGTTTGTGCCTCCAAAGAGGAACATTGGATGGCCTACCAACAGCTACTGGTTCATTGAGCAGGGCCCTTAGCCTCCTCGAGTGTAGAAAGGTTTTTTATTGAAATCACTCAAATCACTCGCTCGCTGTAGCTTGTGGAAATGCTGTGGGGAGAAATCTACTTGTGAGCTCCTCACAGTGAGAGTGCCAGTCTTATAACTCTAAGTGCCAGCACTTCTGATTTGAAGTGCCAGTCCTAAAACTGTTCCTATAACTCCTCTGAGCATAAGCGCCATAAGACTACATAGGGAACCCTTTCTTTGGTTTGTTAACAGTGAATGTGTAACTGTAGATGGCACAGCATGGGATCGCTGTATGGCACACAACTACACAGAATCCCTCATACAAACCTTAAATGGGGCCACTTAAAGAGGCTCCCAACAGAGATTGGAACATTTTGCTGTGTGTGTGTTGACCACCTACAGGGAAGAATGGATTTTTCTTGTGTAGGTCTATTTTTACCCGTAGTTCCAAATGGGATTTGAGATTTGCCCATTTTTCCATCTTTCCATCATTGACTTGTGCTAGTTAACTAGCTAGTTGTGTAATTTCCCCAGCAAAAAATGCAGTTCAATTGGACAGTAAAACTGAAAGGTCTACAAAGAATGTTACTGTCAATTTCTCATGCATCAACCACAGATCAGTCATTTTTCCGTCATTCTTGATGTTTCAAAGAAAAGTAGGGCAACTGTATTCATCCTGACTGTCAAAGCTCACACGGTAACACTTTATAATAACTACACACAATTCATCATTTATTAAGCATTTGTAAACTATTAGTAAATGGATTGTTCGTCATTTGTAAAGTATTGCTCATACTACTTATTTCTCATTAGTAAAGCATTTGTACACACAGTTATAAATGGTTTATAGTTATAATGGTTCATAGTAAATAAGCCTATATCTAAAATATGTTTATAAATAAATATGAATGTTTAATAAATGATGCAATGCTAATTTGTTGATGAAGTAATATTTCCATTATTTAACAGTTGTTACATACATGCACTAATGATTAGTTCGGATGTGGATACATGTTTTAGAAACCACCTCCTAATACTATAATTCATGATTAACTCAGGAGTTACAAGTGGTTAGTTAATGATATTCTGTGAGCTCATCTAAAGTGAGGACTTTCTATGCATTGCAATGCATTTACAAATGAATTGTAAAAGTTAAATTTATTCATTCATTCATTCATTCAATTAGCAGACAATTTTATCCATACCGACTTACACTGTGTGTACAAATGCTTTACTAATGAGGAATAATGTATGAGCAAAATGTTTACAAATGATGAACAGACCATTTACTAATAGTTTACATATGCTTAACAAATGATGAATTGTGTGTATTTATTATAAAGTGTTACCGCTCACGCAAGCTCTCCCAGCGACACTCTCTCCAAGTCTCAGGCAAACTTCAGTTCCCCACATATCTGCTTGACTGGTTCATTGGTTTTCCGAATGACCATTTGCTGAGTCAAAATTCAAAGTCAGCCATTCCAACTTACCCATTTTTAAGTGGACACACATTGGATCACACATGAAAACACACACACATACACACACCCTGAAATGGGGTCCTCCATGCGGAAGAGTGGAGTGATGTGTAGCCTGTGGTGGCAGGCCAGGCTCACTCTCTGCTTGAGTGGCGGTCAGTGTGATTATGGACGTCATCCGCACACAATGGAGACCCACCAAACAGTACAGAAATGAATATGACATTTCATCAAGAAAATCCAACTACTCTTCCAGTGATGGGGGGCCAAGCAGTATTGGGTGGTTACAGAGGTGCAGAGATGTATGTGTTCTCTTTCTCTCTGACACACACATACACACATAGTATGTAAATTAATATTTTGGAGCATGAAAAGATATCTGTTCATTAAGTTGAGATCTGTACATTGTGATTAATGTTTTCATTCAGAAGCAAGTGTGTGCACATGTATAGAGTTAAACAGATCTTCTGGGGGGGGGGGGGGGGGGGGGGCGTTTGCCTTCGTAAACTCCCCTCATTTTTCAGCCCCTACATCTTTCTCTTTTCCACCCCCCCCCCCCTATCTATCTATCTATCTATCTATCTATCGCTCTCCCTGTTCCCCTCTCCATCTCCCTCTCCTTTCATCCATGACTCTGTGACTCTGTGCGTTCACACTAAGGTGAACTCAGAGGTGTATTTTTAGAAACAGTCATAGCAGCAATTATACAGCTCCCCAAAGCGGACATAATCACACACACTCTCTCTTTCTCTCTCTCTCGCTCTCTCTCTCCCCTGCAGGCCTATAACTGAATGCACCTCATCCTTAGATTGTGTGTGTGCAAATATAAACCTTTGTGTATGCGCTAGAGAGAGCAGGGAAGGTTTTGTATGTGTGTGTGTGCGCCTTGTAGGTTGAATAATGCATTAGAGTTGGATTGTCTGTAGGTTGGAGAGACTGAGGAAGAGACTGATATTAATGAAAATAATGAAGTGAGTGTGTGTGTGTGTGCACATGCACATGCACATTTCCTAGAAATGGAGGTTTTATCATAATGCTGTGGAGAGAATGAAGGGAAGTGATGGACTCTTGCTGGATGAGTAAGTGACCACTCTTTTACCATTTTATCTCTCTCTCTCTCTCTCTCTCTCTCTCTCTCTATCTTTTTGTCTCTCTTTCACTGTCATTCACTCACACACACACACACACACACACACACACACTGCCACCCATACCAACACAAGGCCTTTCTCTGCCTCTGTAGGATGCTTGTGACCAGTGAATTGGCCACTGTCTCCCCAACTTGTGTATGTATGTGGGTGGGTGGATGTGTGTGTGGGTTTGTTTGTTTGTTTGTTTGTTGCATTTTGACCCATACAAACGTCTTTATGAAACTGTGCCCAATGAAATGTCAAACAAGTGTTGTATAATATTTATATAGGTTTCTCATTTAATGAAATGTCTAGTTTAACCATGCATATATGCTATGCCAATATGGTTCCCTTCATTCTTCTGTGTCCCTGAAGCCTCCCTCTGTGGACATTTCCAGAGAGTGAGGAGACCGTTGTACAGTAGGGTTGTCTTCACCCCAGGGACACAAACATAGCCTAGGCCATTGAAAGGTTAAGGGGTTTTGTAACCTCCTTATCTCTGTTAATACAAACTGGTTGGATGTCTTGGCTGAACAGCCTCATTAACAAGTTGTAAGTATTGCTAAGTAAGGTTTCTTTATAGGGCGCATAGGTGTATTACACGGGGAGGAGGGCCACGGCATAATGGCGTTGGCTCTATCCCCTGCTCAGCTTCTGCTCCTCCTGTATCAATCAAAAAAACAGAAATGATCTCCATTCACAGAGAGAGAGAGTTTAGGCTGTGCTGTCGTATTCAGAGTGAGTTGAGGAAACAGTTCAAGTTGTAAATCAGAAGTGTCACCACAGGGTCCAGACAGGAGTTTGAGAGAGCTGCTGTGATGTGTGACCCCAGTACTGTCTCTGATTGGCCTAGCCACAGTGGCGTGCTTCGTGGCCCATGCTTCCACACTCCCAGCACTCTATGGCCCTGTCCCTCTGATTAGCCCCATGGCCACGTCCATACCCTCCACCTCCTCCACCTCCACCTCTCCCCCCATCTCCTCCACCTCCACCTCTCCCCCCATCTCCTCCACCTCCACCTCCATACCCTCCACCTCCTCCCTCTCCACCTCTCCCCCCATCTCCTCCACCTCCTCCCTCTCCACCTCTCCCCCCACCTCCTCCACCTCTCCACCTCTCCCCCCACCTCCTCCACCTCTCTGCACGCTGCTGTGGTAGAAACTGAGCGCTGCATCATGAAAGTCATCCTGCTTCCTCTGTTCACTCTTCTCTTTAAGCCTTTGCTATTTTCAGCATATTGTAACAGTTCATTTGGAGCCGCAGTACTCAAAGTAGCAAGATGACTTACCATAGTCCATGATGTCCTTTCTCCCTCCTAGGAGGAAATACTGTCTGATCAATTATTTTTTCTGTTGTGCGTTGGTGGTCCCTCCCCTATGCTTATTCACTGCTTGTGCTACTCTTCCCAAGAACTCTTTAGCTGTTTCCTTTGAACCTTGAGAAATGGCCATTTTAGTCCAATCCTGGGTGGCTATATAACAAGTTCCCAGTTCATTACATTACATTACATTACATTACATTTCATTACATTTAGCAGACACTTCTTGACCAAAGTGACTTACATATGTCAGCTATATTACAAGGGAGGAAGCTGGGAATTGAACCGACAACTTTCAGGCTACTGCACGCTAGCCCAGCTCCTTAACCACTACACTACCACCACCCTATTAGTTTTAGTTCAGTAAACAAATCAGCTAATGCTTGTTGATACCTGTCCTCACCTGATGGTTGGGCCAGCACTGGAGGATTAGCTTGATCATTAGCCGGGACAGCTGAGGAGGTACCATCTATATCTCTCTGACCTGTAACCAATGCGGGGCACACTTTTTGGACAATATAGCGCCATTTCGGTTGTGTTGGGTCTGTAAATTCTATTCATGATCTTGACAGTTTCTATGAATTCCTCTATGTCCTCTTCTGGCTTTGGGAGAGCTGTTGCTACTGATTTCATTTTCTTCAGAGAGCCAAGCCCTAACCGCACTGACAAATAGTCCATTTTGGCCAGGCTTTTGGATAATTGGGGCTTGGAAACTCTACTGTAGTAGGGGGATAGCCGGATAATAAATGTCCTCATCATCTGTATCATCAAGAGTCAATATGCGTCTGACCCCCTGCACTCCATCCAGTCCATAGCCCAGTCTTTCCACACCTGCCCACCTGCCCCCTACCCTGTCTTACTGGACGGTTAACAGGAAGCTGTGCTGGTCTGGGGACAATGGCCCCCGCAACAGGAGCTGGCTGAGCGAGTTGTGGTGCTTGTGGTCCTGGGGGTGACTGAGGCTGAAGTGGTTGGGGTTGCTCTTAAGCTTGCTTCCTTTTATCCTCTCCTAACCTTACTCTCCATCACAGTCCTACGTTTTCTATGCTCAACACTGCAGAGAAAGGACATTTCCCTTCAGTCCACCTATTCCATTTACCCAGTAAATGCCCATCTACACATTCAGATCCATATTTTCTATACGTGTCCCATAGACACCCTGGATTCTCCACCTCTCTAGGAAGATTAATAGCTTTACTCTTACTGCTACCCATATCAGTGTCCCCTTGATATATTTTTCCACCAATTATCCTATGCCTAAAATAAGAGCAAAACAAGCTAAATGTGGTGGCAATCTTATCAGACACCCAATGTACTCAGGCATATTTACCAATATGCATAACCACTACCTCTCTAATGGGTAGGATAATTCTACCAGTGTACTTAAAGTGTAACTCTGGCGAAAATTGACCCAGGGTCTTAAAACACATCAAATACTGTAAGTCATGGAGACAGTATTTTTTGTTGATCAACCACTACAGAGCTAGCCCCAGACAGTGGATTAGCTAAGGGCGGTGAGCCAAACGCTTCCCAAATAGCATTTTTTTTAACCAGTAATATTGTTCAAAACAGCACCAAACCTAGTCAGTAGTTTGCTCAGGGTTCCTACACATAAAACGAAGCACCAACAACGTAGTTAGCGAACCTAGAGTTTATTACAGAAGACTGTTAAGAACACTTACCAACTGTCCACCTACCAGCTCCTCCAACCCAGTATCGCAAGGATTCGTTGTACTGTCACGTTTGATTAATCTATTGTTTGAGAGGTTCGGGCCGCATATTTCTGTCCGCACCCGGCCTGCGTCCAACAGAGTAGCATCCGAACCCGAAGCTGACCCGAGTCCGACACAGATAATGCCTCAGTTATTCCCATGCTAGTGACTAAATGTTGACGTTTGTGGATAGCCTGTCTTTAGCCCATTAAACAACTGTCAAAATGGATTCTTAATGGTCTACAGAATCAGATGAGCTTGCACGGACGCAGGTCACACAAAGCACACATTAACACAAGAGGCCCAAGCAAAAAGAATTGAAAAAGAATTCTAGTCTTACCATTGATGAAAAGTCTTGAAATGATCTGCAACAGTCTTCGAAACTAGGGTCCTTCTGTCACTGATCCATATGCAGCATCGACATTAATTGGGGCTACTCAAGGAAATCCTCTCCTGCATTTGAACGAGACAACCTTATACTGGTAGCCTATGTCTTTACCAAAGTATGCAACACAAATAGGCCTACCTCCACATACAGTAGTAGGCCTAGACTTTGTTTTCTTTCTTAGGCCTAGACTCTTGTTGTCTTAAAATGTCCCATTAGGCTAACAACTTTTTTTTTTAACGTCACCCAAGTCTTGCCGCGTTTGCATCATGTGATGCAGACCTGTTGGTAACCCAACATCATTTTTTAAATGGAAAACGTGTCCGAACCCGAACCCGAACCGTCTGGCTCGGGTAGGGTAGCCACACTCTACTGTCCACTGGTTGGTCTGGTTGTTGTGGTGCACATAGGATGAGTTGAGTTGGTGTTTCTGGCAGTATGTTCCATATGCACGAGTTTCTCAGTCCTCAGACAATATTCTACTATGCAGTGGTCATACCAGTGAAGCTCTCATGAAATTGAACTTATGACTTGGTCATGCCATGTCTGCATGGGTCTGACTGTTCAGGAATGTTAACTTGAAGAATGCAGTGAGTAATTGTGTGTGTGTGTGTGTGTGTGTTTCAGAATGCAGTTAACTTTGTGGATGACAGCTTCCCACCGGGTCCGCGCTCAGTCGGCTTCCCCGAGAGTGACAGTGTCCAGCAGCGAATCAAGAAGTGGCTCCGCCCACATGAGATCAACTGCAACAACTTCAAGGAGCGCGGCGTCAAGTGGAGTGTGTTCCGGACACCCCGCCCCTCCGACATACTGCAAGGGCTGCTGGGAAACTGCTGGTGCGTGTCGGTGTGTTCGTATGTGTGTGTCCTATGAATACGTATATAAAACGATAATTTATCCATCAACACCTTTCAGACATGCATTGTTTGGTTATGTTTGTGCTGTCTGTCGTGGGAATGTTTGTGTGTGTGTGTTTGTGTTCTCTTGGGTCGATGTATCTGTTTGTATCTGTTTGTCTTTGTGAATAAGTGTTTGTTTGTGCGTATGTGCCTCCACAGTAATCCCAATCCTCTAGCAAACATTAAGAGTTTCTCTCTCTCACACTCACTCAGTCATAATCCTCTTGTATGAATGAGGTGTGTGTGTGTGTGTGTGTGTGTGTGTGTGTGTGTGTATGTGTGTGTGAGAGTGATATAATGGTCCATGCTGTGTGTTTTTGACCCTCTGAGGTACATTGCCCCCCCCCCCCCCCCCTCCTTTCTTAGCTAGTCATCATCAGCTGCAGGTCTGCCTTGTCCTCTGCTCAAGGACTTTCTCAGATCAGACTCTGTGTCCAATCACACAGCCCCCCCCCCCCCCCCCCACACACACACACACACACACACACACACACTCCCCACTAACCTTCACCACTCGGTGGACTCATTCCCATCCAGTCTCTCTCAAACCCAGAGGCTAAATGTTTGTTTTTCATGTTTTTGTGAATTTGCTCTCTTTCAACATTCATCTCTCTCTCTGAGTCTCTGAGTATATTTTCTCCTCTTTTACCTTTTTTTTAATCTATTTTCTCTCTCTCTCTGTCTCTCTCTTGTTTCTCTCTCTCGTTCCCCAGATCATGCTGCGTCTGTCAGCTCTATACAGTTTCTTCTATTATTGGACTTTTCCACACTCTCGCTCTCTTGCGCTCTCTCTCTCTCTTTCTCTCTCTCTCTGTCTATCTTTCTATTGTTCTGCTGTTTCAGACTTCTCTGGGGACACCACCAAGCCCCACTTGTTTTTTTCCATCTCCATCTTTTTTTTTGGTCCTGCAGTAACACTCTTCCTCCTCTCCTCCTCCTCTCCTCCTCTCCTCCTCCTCCTCCTCCTCTCCAGGTTCCTGAGTGCGTTAGCGGTGCTGGCGGAGCGGCC
>NC_055980.1:5599844-5709844 GCF_018492685.1 Alosa sapidissima
ACGCTTGCCGCTGCCTAATGTGATCCTCGCCGAAGCGTGATCATGTGCTATGTGGAGGCCGAAGGAAGAGGTTGTTGCTGGATTTGAACCTGGAGCTTCCTCTCGTCCGCAGGTTCTTGATGGGCGCTTCCTGCGGGGGCGGGAATATGAAGGTGGACGACGTCGTGTACGAATCCCTAGGGCTCCGTCCACGTCACGCTTACTCCATACTGGACGTCCGGGACGTGCAGGGCTACAGGTGAGTCATAATGAACCCAGGCTAGGAAAGCAAGGAGCTCTCTAGATAAACAAGGTCATCAACATAGTTCACACTCCAGCTTCAAAGCAGGCTGAGCGACCTGCAGTTCACAACGGACAGTGCCTGGTTACCATGGAGGCATGTTTAAACACACTGGGTCACACCGCAGACTCCTTCCTTGTTTGTTTATGTCGCTAAGCTTGTCAGGCTAATGTAATTAGTCAGCTGTCAAAGCCTCTGACTATCTTGCTCTGTAGCTGTCAGGAATTAGGGGGTGCAGTTAAAACTTGGGTCAGAACAAGTGAGGTTGTGTGGAGTTCATCAAAGCCTCTGACTATCTTGCTCCGTAGCTGTCAGGAATTAGGGGGTGCAGTTAAAACTTGGGTCAGAACAAGTGAGGTTGTGGAGTTTGACCTATTTTTCGACGAGCCTCCGTTCTCTCTTCTGCTCAAAATATATTTTTCATGGTCAGTTCATTTTTTTTTATTGACTCATAAGACATCACAATGCCGCCCCATTCCACAAATGTAGCGTGTGATTTGACAGAGTTAAACTCTAGTAAAGCTAGGCCATTAGTCGACCGTAGCCTGTCTGGGAGAGGGCAGCTCATACTGCCGTAGCGGTTCCCAGCAGTCCACTGCCAGGTCCAGGTGACATTGTGAAGTCCAAATTGGGCACTAAGCGCTGTTATGTGACAGCTTCCAGCTCAGATACAGCTGCTGCATATGAGCAAATTTAACACGAGTTCTTGCTGTTTTTCTGTGTGTGTGTGTGTGTGTGTGTGTGTGTGTGTGTGTGTGTTCCTAGGCTGCTGCGGCTCAGGAACCCCTGGGGGCGCTTCTCGTGGAACGGCAGCTGGTCGGACGAGTGGACCGACTGGCCACAGCACCTGCGTCACGAGCTGATGGCCCACGGCAGCAGCGAGGGCGTCTTCTGGATGGAGTACGGAGATTTTATCAAGTACGTCTGATGGCTGTCAATCAACTACCCCCTCAGCTCACTGACCAACACACACACACACACACACACACAGTTGATTTTAGGTGGGGTGGCTCCTTTAATCTAGACACTTAAGTATCCATGTTTTATCCTCCCATGGAAGCTTGGAGTTACACTTACTCCTCCATGCACAGCACAGCCCAGCACAGCACAGCATCTCCAACCATGGAGGACAAATGTGCTAGTTAGTCAAGTCTGTGACCCTCACCCAACCCGTGGGTGCCCCTAAGTGCACTTGCCCCACAGTGCACTGTAGAGCTGGGACTGTTTGTCAAAACATACAGACTCTCTCTTGTTTGAATGCAGCCCTTGAAAGGAGGCCGAAAAACAGAACCCCCTGTTGTGTTCCCAGGCAACACACACACACACATCAAAATGAAACAGTGGGTCTGTGCACAGGAGTGAGAGGACGTTTCATTGCGTTTAGCGCCGGCCCTGTTGCTGCTGCCGCTGCTCTGTTCCAATGGCAGTGCTGGAGATGAAAGGTAGAGAGGGTGACAGAGAGAGCTCTCGAAAAAAAGACAAACAGGACTCCCAGCTTCCCCCTAGAGACGCCAAACATCAATGCACAGAGAAACGTGGGAGTCGCTGCACTCTTTCTCTTTTTCTCTCTCTCTCTCTCTCTCTATCTCTCTTTCTTTCTCTCTCTCTCCCTCTCTCTCCGGCGGTAAATGATCGTCCGCCATTGTAAACACTTCTCCTGCGGAAGCTGATGGCAGGCAGAGCTCGCGCTCACCGAGCCGTCCCGCAGTGAGACGTGAGACTGCGTGGAGCTGTCAGTGAGCAGTGAGCCGCAGAGTGTGTGTGTGTTTGTGTGTGTGTGTGTGTGAGTGTGTGTGGTGTCTTGGTGTGGGTGTGGTGTCTGGGTGTGGGTGTGTGTGTAGCGGGATAGGGGTATTTTCAGGATAACCTTTCCATTAGCGAGTCATTAAGGCATTAAACAGGTGACAGCACTCCCAAGCCAAACAGTTGACGCAGTCAATTAAGCAGGGCTGCAGAGAATCCACACACACTCCATCTCTCTCTTTCTCACTCTCTCACACTCTCTCACACACACACACACACACACATTCATATTCATTCTTTGACTTACACACACAAGGAATTATCCTGTCTCTTAATATGTGTCTTGTGTGATGTGAGATTTCGAAGCACACACACACACACACACACACACACACACAGTGTGAGCAATGCCAGTCTTGTCAGCTGTAATATAGACAGCCACTCCTTTGTGTGGTCATGTTTTATTCAGATGTTTAAGAGTTGCACACAAGAGGCACGTGTGTGCGTGTGCGTGTGTGTGTGTGTGTGTGTGTGTGTTGCTGTATCTGTGCCCTGGGTGCACAGTAGAGGCAGTATTCTTTTGTCTTTCTGTGTCGTCATCACAATGTCCTTACACATGTATGGCTGTGTGTTTGTAGAAGTGCCTGCTCAGTCTATTTCAGTGCTGGTTCTTGAGCGAGAACGAAGGAACAAGATGAGGGGGAAAGAGGAGTGCTGAGAGTGGCTCTGAAGAATTCCTGACTCGCCGCTTTGACACAAAGCCCCACTCCAGGGGCATCTCTCAAAGAGACGACCCACAGCACGTCGGCCTTTCTTTCTTTCTTTCTTTCTTTTTTTTTTCCGTTGTTTTTTTTTTAGTTTTTTTTTTAAACGCTGCCCTCAGAACTCTGTGGCTTTTAAGAGGGCGGGGGAAATGACGAGGACGGCCATTTCCAGCCCTCCTCACACACACACACACACACACACACACACACACACACACACACACACACACACACACACACACACACACACGCAGGGCTCACACAGAACCTGGGCAGACCTTACATTACATAGGAGTCTATACAAAGCAGGGGTCAAGTTCATGTTAATATTGATGATGATAATGGCCACAACAACAACAGCTGCAGCCAAAGCAACGCAACAGGGATGCTAAACACGTCCACTTGCTCAGTGCTTTTGGGCTGAAGGAAGAGGAGTCACATTTGTATAAACCGGCCAGTGGAGTAAGCACTATCCAGGCACGACAAATTGGTAAAGCGCTCAGCAAAAGCATGTGTTAAAGGGTTTAAAGGAAACTTAAGTCGCCGGGCTGGGCTCGACTTGTTTACCCTGAGAAAGGCTGTCCGCCACTGAGTGATAAGAGAGGGGGGTGTTGGGTTGACGACGCGAGCGAGTATCACTATGGCCGACTAGTGGCAGTATGGAGGATATTTGAACCTGATGGATATCTTTAACGCGTGCGTGCGTGTGTGTGTATGTATCTGTGTGTGTGTGTGTGTCTGTGTGTGTCCGCGAGCAGGCCTGAGTGCCTGAGATCTGCCTTGGGAACAAACATATGCAGCCAAGCATTTGAAACCCTCGCTCAGTGACGATGGTATCAGTAGTCCGTCGCAGCCGTTTGGTAATTGTGCTGAGCCTTGGCAGCCCTATTGTGTGTGTGTGTGTGTGTGTGTGTGTGTGTGTTTGTGTGTGTGTGTGTGTGTGTGTGCACGCGCGCCCAGGTGGTTTGTGGGATTTGGAGCTAGAGCAGGAGTGAGATGGAAGCCTTGGCCACTATCTCTCAGCTCAGGAGGCCTTTATCATGGCGATGCTCATGTTCTGAACCGGTCTTGATAGGTTTGTCTGGATGCTGATGACTGCCGGCCCATGCTTCAGCATACACATAGCACAATGACTGAGGCTTTCACCAGATATAACCAACCAGTTTCTAATATACCCTATACAAGTCATCGACATTGAGCCACCCTACTGTCTGTGATCCAGTGTGTACAATTGTAATGGTAAAGCTAATGTGTGTGTGTGGTGTGTGTGTGTGTGCGCACCGTAGGTACTTTGACTCGGTGGACATCTGTAAGATCCACTCGGACTGGCACGAGGTGCGCCTGCAGGGCTGCTTCCCCAGCCGGGCCAGTGGGCCGATCACCGTCACCTCCCTCACTGTGCTGGAGAGGACCGCACTGGAGTTCGCCCTGTTCCAGGAGGGCAGCAGGTACAACACACACACACACATTCATACATTCATTCACACACATATACACACCAGTGTTGTAGTACTCGAGTCCCGAGACTCGAACTCTAGTCCGAGTCATTAGCTAAATTTAGAGACTCGTGACTTGACTTGGACTTGAGCACTGAATGACTCGAACTTGGACTCGGACTTGTGCATTCGCACTCGCGATGACTCGTCGAGGATTCAACTTTTTTTGTAATATATCATAAGGCTATAATTGTAGTATGTCATTAGGCTATAATTTGCTATATGATTTTAATATCTAAATTATTCGTAATACTAATTTTAGTTCAAGGGAATGTTAGGCTACTGCTTCGTGTCGTACATCGCAAGTCACATCATGTTCACATGCAAAGCAAACTAACGTTAATTTTAACACCAAAATGCTTGGAGATATGGCCGCCGCTATTTCAATGTAGTATTGCCAGGCAATATTAGTTCTCATACATGACATGACATGACATTACCTAAGATTACACTCAGCCTAGGCTAAACAACACACACTGCTGCTGGATAGCTGATCATCGTGACTTGGTGAACAGTGTTTTTCCTGACTGACACGAGAAGCGAGGTTCCATTCATTCATTTTCATATGGGACGTGCCCTCTGTCTGTTAATTTGCAGCAGGCTATTATCGGATGAAAGAAAAATAAACTAAAAGTTTTCCCGATCAAGATATAGCATACTTCTTAATTTTGGTGTCATAAAATATAGAAGCATAACATTAAATTGCCTAGTAGAGTGTCCATGTAGTGTCAATGTAGGCCTACGTGTTTGCGCAAGTGAAACTGACAAACTGAACCTCTCGTGGGTAGGCCAGAAACAACTATATTTAAAACCACGAATGAACTGGATTACTGTTACTGTTCAAACGAGCGATTTGATAGCCTAATCCACTGCACGAAAAAAAAGGAAATAGCAACGTGTTCTATTTCTAACAGGTGAAAATCGTAGCAAATAGTAGCCTATGGCGATGGCAGCTTAAAAAACATTTATTTCACTCATCTTGCTGAAATGAACGTAGAATGTGGCCTGTTGCGCAAAGAAATTAATTAGGCAGATGATCTACATATCCGTTAACCGAAAGCTAGTTTTCATCTCTATTGTTGACGTGAAATATGTCTCCATAGTGTCAGTGAAGTGATAACATAAGTATGCAGTTGCCGGCAGCCAGTGTTCACGTCACGGGTGTCAGAAAGAAGCTTCCAAGACGGGCCCTGCTCTGTTTCTGTCCCTCCCAAACTGCGCTAAAATTGTGTAGGCTATTTAACAGCCAGAATTTAAAAAAAAAGATGCCCGGGGGAGGCCCTTTTATGATCCACACTACCTGTTACAAAATAGGCCCACTCCAACGTCCATCGAACACTGCCTATACAATTGTCAGCAGTCAGTAACAGCATAATGTGACTTAATGGCCTGTGTGATTGGGATGTGGATTGCTCATTTATTATGAGTAGGCCTATAGGCTATGGTATGGCTATGGTATGGTATTCTCTCCGATATAATAAATACAACACATTGGGTTTGGCAAGAAATTTGGCAATACTACTTTCACACAAGTGATGGCACCCCTGCTTGGAGACAGAAGATTGTCCGTTTTGCTTTTAAGGATTTCATCTGCAATGGAAAAAAATGGAACGACATGTAGGCTATGCTTACTAGTGCTGGACTTGGACTCGACTTGATCAATAGGGACTGGACTCGGACTCGATGTGGATCAATAGTGACTGGACTCGGACTTGACTCGGATGAGTAGTGGAGTCGACTCGGACTTGACTTGGAATTTTTTTTTAATGACTTGGACTTGACTCGGGACTTGAACACTGGGGACTCGAACCTGGACTCGGACTCGAGGCATAGTGACTTGACTACAACACTGATACACACACACACAAACATTCATACACACACACACCTCCTGCAACTAATGATTATTTTCATAGTTGATTAATCTGTCCACTATTTTCTCGATTAATTTATTAGTTTTTTGATCGATAAAATGTCAGAAAATGGTGAAAAAAGGTTTATTAGTGTTTCCCGAAGCCCAAGATTATGTCCTCAAATGCCTTGTTCCACCCAAAGACATTTAGTTTACTATAGAGGAGAAAATGAAGATGAAGATGATTACCAAAATAATGAGTGATTAATTTAGTAGTTCAAATAGAATAATCAATTTATTGTTCATATTTATTACTCATATAGTGCCATACAATGATTGTTATCTGTTATGCATCTAGGACTGCTCTGTTTTATTCATCATGTTATTGTTCCTTATTTGTGTGTGTGTGTGTGTGTGTGTGTCACAGGCGTTCAGACACAGCAGACAGCCACCTGCTGGACCTGTGCATCATGGTGTTCCGGGCGTCGTTTGGCAGTGGCAACAAGCTGACGCTGGGCCGGCTCCTGGCCCACAGCAAGCGCGCCGTCAAGAAGTTTGTGGGCTGCGACGTCATGCTGGAGCCCGGCGAGTACGCTGTGGTCTGCTGTGCCTTCAACCACTGGCAGATGAACCTGGCCAGCCCCCCCACGCCAGGTTAACACACACACACACACACACACACACACACACACACACCACACACACACACCACACACTCACACCATACACTCACACCACACACACACACCATACACACACACACCATACACTCACACCGCACACACACACACACACACACACCATACACTCACCACACACACACACACATACTCCACACACACTGTGGTTTATTCTTCCACACAGTCCAATCACGTACCACACACCACACATACACGCACAGAGATAGACATGTGGACATACAATCATACTTCAGTAGCTGGGTTCCTATTCAACTTGTAAATGGCCATTTTTACCATTCAAATAAGAAATCCTGACTGGGAATGTTTGAAATTCGCATGAAATCTTCTAGTGCAGATAAAAATTCGTTTCACAGGAGAGTGCCTGGATTAACTCACTATTTGCATAAGGTAGAATGTGACCATGGTTGATGGAAATGGGTTTATTCGCATTCATTTGCATTCATTGCCATTTTATTAGGTGTTTTCATAAACGTTGCCCTGACAACCTTATGTTTTATTCTACAGCAGCACACAAGTTCTGCTTTGATTAAGAAAGTCTATGCACATTTTATTTAGCTGAATTTTCATGAATGCACTTAAAATATCCGAATGAGCTTGATGGAAACCCATCTATAGTTAACATACTAAAACACACATACAAACAAATAGATGTGTATGCTTTGGTCTGCTGTACGCAGACACAAACGTTGACAACACAATTTTAATTTGTAGAAACATTTTTAGCCACACACACACACACACACACACACACACACACACACACACACACACACACACATACACACACACATACACACATTGTGTTTAGTCGCTTGGCAGTGAAACAGCTGGTTTGTTCCTCTGCTATGCTCATATTGCTATACATTGTGTCAACCCTTCGTGTGTGTGTGTGTGTGTGTGTGTGTGTGTGTGTGCAGTGTCCAGTCCCACCAGTGCACGGCGGCCCAGTCAGGACTTCCCGGGCTTCATCCTGGCCATCTACAGCTCGCGGCAGGTGATGGTGGAGCAGGTGGAGGCCAGTGCCACGACACTCGCCGACGCCATCATCCTGCTCACCGAGAACAAGGGCGAGAGACACGAGGTCACACACACTCTTCCTATCCGCTTCTGTCTGTCTGTCTGTGTGTGTGTGTGTGTGTGTGTGTGTGTGTGTGTGTGTGTGTAAGGGAGCAGTTGTTCTCAACCAATCGTGAGGCAAAGTGAGGTGTGGTGTGGAGTTTTGAGGAACCCAATGCCAAGGCTCCCACGGGTTATGGAATCTTGGAAAGTCTGTTCCAAACATGGAAAGTCAGGGAATTTTGTTGTAGCATTTGACAATTTACTTGGCAAAAATAATACATCAATACAAATATTTACACGCAGAATTGTTGTAAATCTGATCTAAAATCTAAAAAGATTTGTCTCATCTCCTAGGCAAATGCGCCGTATCACCTATAACCTCGGTTGTTAGGATATGTTGCAACTGCTAGATCTACCAACTTTTTAACTTGCCTGCCTAGCAACGAAAAAATTATGTCTAGCAACCAGTCTGAGGACTTCCACAACATTGGCAGCACCCTTTTTTATCCTTGTTGAGCAATAGAATGAAATCACCTTTCCCAATCTGTGAAGGATGTCATAACTTTCTTTTGTGCCTTTCTTTTGTGCTCAGCTGATGAACTGTGTGTATAGAAAGTACAGTATGGGCATATGAGAATGAGCACCCAGCTGGTGTAGCCTATAATAATGTGTGTGATGTGTCATGTGTCATAAGCAACCTTGGGTTTGAGAAAGGCGCTATATAAAATAAACGTATTATTATTATAAACATAAGCCACTAAGGCTTATGGTTTGACCTTAAGGTTTTGGTTTGACCTTAGCCGAGAGAGAGAGAGAGAGAGAGAGAGAGAGAGAGAGAGAGAGAGACTCTTCTGTAAAATTCTGTATTTGCTCAGCAGTGCACTGAAGTGTAGCATAAGTAAACACCAAGTGAAATTCCTAAGAGCAACAGGAGACTCCGCTCAAACAGCCCCACCATCCAGCAGTGGCCTAACAGTGTCCTGTCATATTGGAGAATTCCATCTGCTTGTCTGTCAGTTGGAGTGCAGAGATGCCCAGAGCCAGAGGGTGCGGAGCAGGGAGAGAGATGCATCTAGAATGTTGAGGGCTGTTTGTTTTTTCATTTGTTTATTTGTTGTGGGTGTTTGTTTGTTTTGCTGCTCTGTGGCAGTGCGAGACACGAGATGTCAAGTCCACAAAGCCGTTTAAGTTGATGCGGTGAGCTGAGAGGAGGTGTGTGTGTGTGTGTGTGTGTGTGTGTGCAGTGTGTGGGGGGGGGGGGGGGATACTGACTCTTAGCCATTCACATCATACAATCTGCCACCTCCACACAACCACAGTTGAGGGTTTTTTTTCCATGCGGCTAATGGAGGAAACCATAATGTGTGGTGGAGGAGAGGAAAGTGTAGAGAAGGGAAAAGTGTAGTGTGTGCAGGCTGTAATGTTGCTCTCTAAAATGGAGACGGTACTCGCTAGCTACAGCCACAGTTTCTCTAATGTAAATGAAGGGTGTGCATTAAGCCCATTCATCTGGTCGTCTGGGGTGTTGTGTGTATAGAGGGCATTATGTATAGTGGAGACTGTATGGAGCCGTGTGTGGTATAGACAGTGCTGTGTAGTAGCTTGTGTGTGTGTGTGTGTGTGTGTGTGTTGAGTGTAGGGTGTTGGGTAGATGGAGCCAGCGTGGGTGCTAATGGATGAACTTGAGAGAACCGCCTCATGACTCAGTAATGAGCCACATGAGAGCACAGTGGCACGGACTGCACTGGACGGCCACTTTAACTTTAGGCCGCCTACTCGTTTACTGGACAAACATCTCAGATTTACTCTAAAAAATGAGTCAGTCTGTGGTGTGGAGATGAATATTTTGCTAAAGCCGTCTGGATAAACATTGAGCCAAGTGAGGATTCTTTGTTGTAGTCACTGCTCTATCACCCCCTTGAGGACAATCTGGTAAATAGCATCAGATTAGGCTGATGCGCAGAGGTCCATGGAAATGAAGTCTGCAGCTTAGCCTATGCCTGGGAGATTTCGGTTCAACTGAACTGACACCTTCAGCGTGAACAGCAGAGTATGTGAATGACAAAGTCTTTAGCCTGCATTTGGCTTCTTACTGTTTTAATTTGTATTAGCCATGAGTCTGTCATTTCTAATATTTTTAAAACCTTGTCACACATTTAAATACTGCCAGACTAGTGAGAATATAAATGAGTTTTCTTCTCTTTTTTTTGACACCATGAAATCTGCTTTCTATAAATTAAAATCAGCTGCCATTTGATAAATTAGGTTATGTATGTCATGTTGTGCGGGAACCTACTTAGAGCAGCTTGGCCCTGCTATCGTCCCACTTCTGAGCATGACAACAGTGCCAGTTCAAATTCATGGTGCCCTTAAAACATTACCAGCTGCAAGCGAGCCGTCTCATTTTCCCTTCAGAGTGGTTTTCTGCTGATTTAACACCCTGTTTAAGATGTTAATAGAGGAGTGGCAAGCTTATCCATCATAGCACAGTCAGTCTGATAGGTGGGGGGGGGAAGCGATAAGCTCACATCTTGGAGACAGATTTAAAATGAATAAATAAGTTTAAACTATGACTGAAGCGTTGTGTAATGTATTGCTTGTTACTTGTTATTTTATGGTCAGTCTATCATGCCTCTTGTCTGTAGGCTTGTTTATTTATGTTTTTCTTAATCCAATTCACCGTTGCATTGTAAGAGTTTGGTTCAAAAACGCTATATCCACCATTTTATTGAATTTTCATAAATACCTTTTTTGCATTTTGTTTTCCAAGTAATTTGGTGGCAGCCGTGGCCTACTGGTTAGCGCTTCGGACATGCAGCCGGAGGGTTGCCGGTTCGAACCATGACCAGCAGGCACAGCTGAAGTGCCCTTGAGCAAGTCAGTGATCGCACCGGCCACCCTTCGGTCACAGGTCGGATTCCCTAACCTGTTAATGTTTTTAAAAACGGAGATATAGCGTTCTGGAGCCCAACTCTCCATTTTCTTTTTGATTTTCTCCTTTCTCAAGAAATATGAATATCGCAAATTTCACAGTGTACTGTTCCATTGAGTTTGATAATTATTGAGTTTGATAATTATCAAACTCAATGGAACAGTACACTAATTCTTACCATCAAGTAATGTTGCTGTTTGTTTTTTGCCTTGGTCAGGGGCGGGAGGGGATGACGTGTTACTACCTGACCCATGGCTGGGCAGGCCTCATCGTGGTGGTGGAGAACCGCCACCCTAAGTACTACCTCCATGTGTCCTGTGACTGCACCGACAGCTTTAACGTGGTGTCCACTCGCGGAAGCCTCAAGACCATAGACAGCGTCCCACCACTGCACAGGTATATATACACACACACACACACACACACACACATACAGACTCTCGCACGGCACACACACACACATCTGGCTGTCTTTACCCCTGTTTTATGTGAATGCCACTAGTGATGGTGTGTGTGTGTGTGTGTGTGTGTGTACGTGCTAATACAGGCAGGTGCTGGTGGTGCTGTCCCAGCTGGAGGGCAACGCCGGCTTCTCCATCACCCACCGACTGGCCCACAGGAAGGCAGCTCAGGCCTCTCTGGGGGACTGGACCCCCAGCAAGGCCACACACTCGCCCCAGCTCACCTCAGACACCGACGGACTGCACCGGCCACGGCCACTCTGACACACACACACACACACACACACACACAGACTGGCACTCCAAAAGCATGTGCGCTCACGCACAGACACAGACAAACAAACATTGCTGGTGTCTGTTGGCACTGACTCATTTTCAGCGCGAACATCCTGCCAAACACACAACTGTGCCATGAAACGCATTACCACTGATCTCACACACACACACACACACACACACACACACACACACACACACACACACTTGCAGAGGTGAGGGGTTAAGGTCTGGTTGGGTGTGCTATAACTACTGAGCCAACTACATCTGATTATTTAAGCCATAGCCACTCCTCCCTCACACACGCACACACCCAAACACACACAAGGCATAAAGGCCTGTTTTACGGTACCATGTTGAGCCAAACTTGCTTACAGATCTCTTAAACCATTACATATTTTTACCCGTATACCATATTATTACGCAGTCATATGTAGTCTTTATTCATGTGTTTACTTGTAAGTGTGTCTGTGTGTGTGTGTGTGAATGAATGAGTGAGTGAGTGAGGGTATGTATATAGAAATGCCTGTCAGACAAGTATATGGGATATTATCTACACTGGGAGTGATGATGGTATGAGGGGTGACCGTGGAAAAAAACTTGAATACATTTTTTGGGATTGTTTTGTTTGTTCATTGTTTCCGGGACAACGGGGTAATATTTTTACATTGATTTATAGTTTTTGTTCCATTATGATTAAATCAGATACTTGATTTGCTGTTGGATGGAGAGGCAGACAATCTGTCAGAAAGTATGTTTGTGTCATATCTGAGGAAATGGATTGAAAATGGAGAAAGAGCGCTCGATGGTTCACGATCTGTGTGTAGAGCTGACGTATTTGTTAATTTATTAATGTGAAAAATTTGTGTTCATGTGTTCAGAAAAGCACAAGAGAATCTGCTGTCCTACGTCTGTAGATTATTGTGTGTGTGTGTGTGCGCGTGTGTTTGATGGATGACTGATGCTGATGCACTGAAATCTCTTCTTTAATTTTTTAATGTGAGAAGGTGGTTGTTGCACCACCTTGTGCACTCGTTTAATCTGGTGTCAGTTTTTCCCTTTCTCTCTCTCTCTCTCTCTCTCCGGAGGTCTTTTCTCTCCTCTCTTCTCCTCTCCTCTCCGTCGCCCCTGTCTGCCCATCTGACTTGGTCTTTCTCTTTAGTTTGTTCTCAGCCTTGTCCTGTGGATCATCTCTTAGTTGGAGCATTATTGTGACTCGTAAGGCAACGACTCCCCCTGGTGGTGTGCAGAAGTTATACTTCACCTGGGTGCACACACACACACACACACACACATACACACACAGTCACATCATGATTTGTAAATTGTACAGACTCAATGCTAATACCACCTTAAAAATCAGTGGATTAACCTGTATAAAGAAAACCAACCAATCAGATCAAGCGATTGCTGGAGGAACATGGAACTCCACTGGATGGGAATGTGATGTATAGAATATTTTACTGATTTTGGAGACAAAATACTATATGAATATGTATAAATATCTCTGTATGTTAAATTTGCAATCTCAGGTTCCATTGGACCAAATAAAGTTTTTTTAACGAATTAACTGTGTTAATTGTTCATGTGCTTGTCTATTTGTTTCATGAGTTGAAAAGGACACTAATTTAAATGTCCTTTACTGAAAAAGAGTATTTCTACCTGTGTAGTTGCCCGGGAGCTTTCATTAATGCTTCATAAATGCTGACACTCTTCTGTGAGGATTTGCTTCAGTGTTGAACCATGCAGCCCTGAGGTCACTCTTTCATGTGTTAGTGTCGAAGGTGACCTTGTGGAAATGGCATCATGGCATCGTCACACTGGCCACAGTGTACTTCACTTGCCAAATTCATTATCAGGGAAGTATTACTTGTCCCTAAAGCCTCTCCTATTTACTCCCATGTTACCGTTTCTACTATCTAGGACCTGATGCCAGGCTAAAGGCCAACTGGTGTGGGTAGAAGCGTCCAGATGTAAATGGAAAGGCTGGCGCTGGACACGGTGGCCGCCTTTCTTTCTAATCGGGCTTTAGCTTTCATGGGAGTGTGTATGACCTTCGCTGACCCCTGACTCT
Source organism: Alosa sapidissima (assembly GCF_018492685.1). Lineage (NCBI taxonomy): Eukaryota > Metazoa > Chordata > Actinopteri > Clupeiformes > Clupeidae > Alosa > Alosa sapidissima. The sequence goes on from NC_055980.1 coordinate 5,613,483, forward strand.
TGATTATGTCCTGGCAGACCGCATAGTGATAATACATGAGGTAGCCAATGTTCACGTCACATGAGCCAGCTGCTTGTTCTGTAGGCTAAAAGTATTTATGTCCCTCCCAAGCTGCGTTAAAATGGTGTGTTAAGTGGACAGAATTTCAAAAAACCTCCGGGGGAACACCCTGACACGACAAACACAAAGCTTGAAACGTCCATATGTGTAGACTAACGCATCTTTTAACTTAGCCAGCCAGTGTTGTAAGAGTTCGACGCTTGTTTTCGTGCAGTAGGCTAGCCTTTTTGATGAGCGATGTCAGGGGTAGGCTGACGTGACTATGGAGGGCTTTCGGTTCCTGTTTATGTAAAGGTTTTACATAGGCTCAATAATGATAGGCTACACTGCATGTTATAGGCTATATTAACCAAAAGCACAGGTTATGTAAATAGGCGGATCTCGGGCCGGGTATCATTTAATTCATTTTTGCGGTTTGGGGGAGGGGGGCCTTAAAAACAAATAGCCCAGGGGCCTCAGGTGGTATTAAGGCGCCCCTGACCACTACAGGCCACCTAGTGACCAAAAAGTTTGATCTTACTCACTTGTCATCACCCTTCCACCTTCACTGGATATATATTGGGCTTTTTATGCCTTTAGGACAGTGAAAAGAGTGTCTGGGAGAGAGAGGTGGGGTGTGATCGGGAAATGACCCGGATCGGACATGTCTTATTAGTGCTTCTAGTGGCTCGTCCCTCATCGGTCCATAACCTGCCCTAGTGTCTGGCCCTGTCCTTACCTTGCCCTAATGTCACTGACCGGTCAATAATGTCACCTCAATCAGTAGCACATGTCTCTAATAAAAAATAGTGTTGGGAATACAATATTTTCATGCCACCATGAGTTTACATGTTTAAAAACATCTCACTCAGAGCAATAGCATTTTTTTCATTCACATTCTGAATTCAAACCATGAATTCACTATCTTAAAATCAGGTTTACTGTAACAACATAATCCTTTATAAACATGTTTATAATTGTATTACCACCCAGATGCTTAATAGAAAAGGTTGACCACTAAACCACTTGTAAAAGAAAGATATTCACTGGGGAAAGAAGCCACCACTGTCCAGCTCTTACCCAAACATCTATGAACTTAGTCATAAGAACTACCCATTGTTTTAGAGGATCCACATTCAACCATTTATAGATGTTGTTTGAGATGTGGGGGGATGTTTTTCAATTTCAATTTCAATTTCAATGGAGCTTTATTGGCATTACTCAATGAAGCAGTGTTGCCAAAGCAAACATATAACAAAACAACACAGATACAATATCTGTTTAAAAAATACAAATAAAATAATATAATAATAATAATAATAATAATAATAACAAAATGATAATAATTAAAAAGAGAGAATAATAAATGAAATGTATAATGATACAGTATTACTATATACTGTATATTTATCAATGTGCTATCATGGGTATTGGTTATTGATATAAAGCAAAGCATGTCACAATATGGGTCACTCACTTCCTCGATTTATGACATGTTAACAGGTACTGCGCAGTGAGTTTTACACAACTTGTATGCTCTCCCAACAAGTATGGGAGCTTGTCTTCATTTTCTAATAGTTCAAACTGAGGTATAATTTGGCTGAATTGAAGGAAATATTGGTTCCTGACTGTGCTGAATTTACTGCATTCAGTACTACTCCCTCACTGCACTGCAAACACAACCTTTCTTCCCTAGGAAGCCAGGTTTGCCTGTGTCTTCCCATTTCTAAGGCCAGAGAGTGTTCACTTAATCTATAGGATGTTAGTAATGTTTGTACTCGGTAATTTCTTTTAGATAAGATGCAAATTCATAATTGGTTTTGATTTTTTTGAAACATTTCAATTTGTTGGATTGTTCAGTATTGTTTAGCCAATATTTGTAATATTCTTCTTTTGTTAATTTTTCGATATGTTTTAACTTTGCCTGGTACATGTCAGGTGTATTCAAATTCAAATTGTGTTTTGATATAAGATAATCAAAAGGATCTCTCTCTGGGTGGGTTCTCCTCTGTAGAAGGGCACTGTGATTATATTCCTCTGGTTTTGAGGACAGTACATGGTGATAAAATTTGCATGCTCTTTTTTGAATATCAACTAATAGTGGATATCTTCCAAGTTCTGCTCTGCATGCAATATTTGTTGCATTCCTGTGTACCCCCAAGATGTTCTTACAGAATTCCAGGTGTAGTGTTTCTGCTGGGCTTTTGTCCCATAGCTCATAATTATCTTGATGTTTTATGCCCCAAATTTCACTGCCATATAAGATAATGGGCTTGATAACCGAATCAAAAATCTTTTGCCACAATTTGATAGGGGTGTTGTATTGGTATAGAGATTTTCTTATGCAATAATATGTTCTCCGTGCTTTGTCAACCAGGTCTTTAATAGCCAGATTAAAATTGCCCGTGGAGGAAATATTTAGGCCCAAATAGTTATAGCTTGTCACTTGGGAAAGTCTGTTTTCACCAAGGGTGAAATTATATTTATTGTCTGTTGAACGTATCTTTTTAGTTTTTAGTCTAGTTTTTTCTTCATTTATGGGGAGGTTCCAAATTTCAGAGCACTTTTCCAGGATTGACAGACTCTCTTTTAGCCCCTCCTCAGTTGGGGATAGAAGTAAGAGGTCATCCGCAAACAGGAGACATTTAATGTCTCAACCCCCAATTGTGACTCCTGATAGTTTGGATTTTGCTATGTCTGATGTTAGATCATTGATGTATAGATTGAAGAGTATAGGACTAAGACTACAACCTTGCCGAACACCTTGGCTTGTTTAAAGTATGACGTTCTTTTATCATCGATTTTGACACAACATCTGTTGTTTTTGTATATATCTTTTATAAGGTCATAGATTCTTCCCCCTATCCCATTTTCTATCAGTTTTAAGTAAGAGTCCATTATGCCAGACTGAATCGAAGGCCTTCTTGAAGTCTACAAAGCATCCAAAAAGTTTTCCTCTGTTGGTGTTCTGTACATATTTTTCAATTAATGTCTGTAATGTATATATGTGGTCAGTTGTTCTGTGTTTTGGCATGAACCCGATCTGAGAGTTACTTAGAACCCTATTTTCCTGTAAGAATTCTACCATTCTGTTATTTATGATGCTACAGAAAAGCTTTCCTAAGTTGCTGCTTACAGCAATGCCTCTGTAGTTGTTTGGATCTAGTTTATCTCCGTTTTTGTAGATTGGTACGATTTGATTTTCTTTCCATGGCCATGGGAAATGACCAACAGCTAGAACTAGATTGAAAAGTTTGACAATGCCTTGTTTCAGTATTGGGCTGCTGTACTTAATCATTTCATTATGTATCCCATTGCACCCACATGCCTTTTTGTTTTTTAGGGTTTTTATTTTTTCGTTTAGTTCAGCTTAATGGTCACATGTCACCGAAACAGAGTTCTTTGGCCATCCCTCAAAGTGCTGCATGTAGTGTGAACACTGCCTCAAGCCTGCCCCAATTGTGACATATGAGGTGATGTCATTCTGTGCAAATATTTCTAACCTTCATTTAGCCCATTTCAAGAAAAGCAACTCAAACCGCCAAGATAGTGTTGAAATGAAGATAACAATTATATTCTGGCACTTCAATGAACGCTCCGTTTGCGCTAGACATTTTCTGTTTGGCAATGTAACTATTTCTAAACTGAAATCCTGTGTCTGAGCCGTCGTCAGAGCATGGACCGGGAATGACAGTATTGATCTGATTTGGGGCCCCAACCACCTTGATGCCATCAGTAATATTGAATATTGATCAGTGGCGATCCAAGTCTCTGCTCGACCCTCCACACACACACGGAAAATGCTGGCTTGTCATAAGTGGTGGTGTGTAGGTCTAATTGAGTGCCTGTCACTTTAAGAAAAACAAGTAGGCTTAATTAGCTTTTATTCTCATGCACATAGTCCAAGGATATACCAATGCAATTCATTATGTTTTTTATGTCATTAGATAAAATAAATGTTCAAAAAACGTGAGCTAACGGGATAGTAGAAGGAACTTTCTCAAGATGTAAAAGTTTGCCAATCGGTTGTGTAGCTTATTTTGGAAATGTCATTAAACATTTAGACAGTAGGCCTAAATGAACTAAATTCCATAGCCTACTTGTGAGGTGCAATTTGTGAGGTGCAAGTCAGCAAGTCAGCAAATTAAAGCTGATTTTGTGAAGTAATCCAGAGAATATAACACAGTGGGGTTTTATCATGTCGGTTGCACAGATGATGCCTCACACACTGGAGGGACATGAAGTGAGTAAAACCCCAGTTGGTCAGAGAAGACCCTGTCCAGCCTGGGAGCAAATGGACCAGTGGGACACTGCAGCTGCAAGGAATGAGCGCCATAGCTGACCAGATAAGAATGGCTTTGTAATTCAATTAAAAAAAATGAAATGAATTAAAAAAAATATTACATCCTCCTGAGTTTCAGATCCTGATAACATAATGGCTCAGCATCTCTGGTACCGTGAAAAATAAAATGTATCTTTCATGTTCAATGCCAGATCTGCCAGAGCTTGTGTCCTCTGTTTTAAATACACAGACATGACAACACAGCTAGACTGTATTTGTAAGAACTTCTGTCCCCAAACAAAAGAATAATTCCTCCATTACTCAAAAACTATATAAATGAGGCACATTTTGTACAGCAAACAGATATGATAACGATTATTATACAAGAACAACATATGCAATACACTCTATGTGGGCTACAGAGGATGGAACTTATTAATATAAGTATTTATTTTAACAGGCAATATCGTCTATTAAGACATCCATTTCATGTGATCTGTTATTGAATCTTCAGGTAACACACTCACTCATGCAAAGTAGTGCAGCAATTTCCCAACAATGTCACGGTATATACATTGATTTTGTAATTGATTTTTCAAAATGTCTTCAGCTATGATGATAATACACGGGGGAAGTTAAAGGATAATTCCAGTATTTAGCAAAGTAGTCAAAGGCGATTCAAAACAAGTCAGAAAAGTCAAGACAGGACCCATCGTCAAAATTTCGGTGTCCACCACTCTAGTTCATCCAAAACAAACCAGAAAAGGGACTCAAAGTGTTAAATACCGGAATTATCCTTTAATATGGTATTAATATGGTTTTATTTTTTAACTTGCATAAAACATCCTGTGGATTATAAACAATGCGGCTTATACACAAGAAATTACTATATTTATCTGAATTTACCAAGCTTAATTTGACAGAAATGTTAGGGAGATAACGCTATCAAAACCTGAATTGCCATTATTCCCCTTGTGTTTTCACAGATAGAAATATTTTTGACAGCCTTTTCAAAAAAAAAAAAAAAATCTTACTGAACTCTAACCTGATTCTACTGAAATAAATGATGAAGAACATTTTTCTTGAACTTAAATTGGACTGAGCTCTGAGGACTTCTATTTCTTAAGAGAAGAGGATAAATAGGCTGGACAAAGTATTTTTTTCCTTTTCCTTAAAATTTCCTATCAACACAGAACTGCACATATCCTGATGGGATATACAGTATTTTGAAAGAAAGTGAAGTTTATAACATTAATGGAGAATCCATTTAGGTTTTGCCGTCTGAATTGTATAGATGAAGTTGGTTATATTTTAATGTAAAAAGAAACTTGTACTGTGATGTTGGTCCAGGGCATGTATCAAAAGTGTCGAAACTGTCTCAAAATTTGTAATAGGATGTAAATCCATATTTCCTTAGATAATTTGCTATCCATTTCCTGTAACCTGGTTCATGAATATTTCTTTTACATGTTCACTTCTGGTAGGATGTGAATAATCATTGAAGACTTGTAAGAGACAACATACATTACATGACCCCTAATCTTCAGTGTTAAATTGCTTTCATATAACATGAGTAGGCAATAACAAGACACAAAGAAATACTGTTTTAAACGTTAATTTTAATGTTGCCCCTGTCTTATACTGAAAGATTACTATATCAAAGCATATTAGCAGAATAATCCAGGTGGGAAACAAAACAGCATGCTTTCCAACCAACTCAATTCTATGGTCACAACTGTGTAAATCAGCATCTGAATATCTGATTTTGATATGAGAACTTTAACATCGCTAAAGTGGATACAACCCAAAAAGCCTCCCATTCCCAGATAGATCTCTAAACATCATCCAGTGTTCTGTCACTGTCCATTTGAACCTTGTTTCCATTTGAAGCTTTTATGCTTTGCCTACATATTCATCTGTCAAACATATGGTAAAAGCCAATAGACTGCTATGTCCTTAAAGGGATATTCCACCATTTGGGGAATTACACTCATTTTCCACCTCCCCTTGAGTTAAACAATTGAATTTTACCTTTCTCCAGTTCATCCAGCCGTTCTCTAAGGAACACCATGGGCACAGCAGCACAATAATATCAGCCTGATAGTGATATGCAGCACCTGATATGTAGTCCCCGTAGGCTAACGTCCAGCAACAAGGTTGAGCTGCAGCAGATAAATTGGTTGGTGACTGGATTATAACGCCTGAATGAGAATATAGTTCCATGTCAAATCAGCCTAGAAAATTGATACGTTTCATTTTCAACGTTCATTCACTTTCTAGAGAAAGGTAAAAATCAATTGTTTAACTCAAGGGGAGGTGGAAAATGAGTGTAATTCCCCAAATGGTGGAATATCCCTTTAATATAAATATATATAAAAAAATCTTTCTTCAATATTCTTAAATTAATTATTCTTAATTAAGAGATACTTAAGTTGTTTAGTTGCTTAATTGTGTATTGAGAGAGCGAGAGAGAGAGAGAGAGAGAGAGAGAGAGAGAGAGAGAGAGAGCGCATTTGTGTGTCTGTGCATGTTTTGTTTATCCATGTGTTATCTTAGGAACGTTCAAACCCACATATCTTCAGAAAAGTTAACAGAAATTCCACAACGAAAAGGCCAAGGTTGACATATGTCATGAATGCGATCAGAAAATGTATGTTCCACAAGCAGCTGTTTGTTGGGCAGTGTTTGGGCCGAGGGTGCTTTATGAGAGTATAAACCGGCCACATGATTGCTGTGGTGATGTAGAACAACACGGAGATGAGGAGGATGAGCATCTCGAAACGGACCAGGCTGAAAGGCAGGAAGTCTCGCGCCTTCTTCATCACATTCATCACAATGACAACAGGTATGATAGGAAAGGGGAGGATGTAGGCAACGACACAGTAGATCACCACTGGCTTCCTCTCATAGCCCCTGATGACCATGGTGAGGATGGCACAAAAGGCCCAGACGATCATGCAGTAGCATTGCAATGCCTTAGCAGAGAATGCACCCAGTATTATGGTGACAACACAAGCTACCACCTCTAGAATATGTAGTAATCCACGGTTGCACAAGAATGAAGGACAGGAGCACTTCACATTCTTCATCTTGGCAGAAGCAAGCAGGAGCAGAGAAGAAAATAGACCCAGTGGACTGGTCAGTGACCTTATGACTGGGTGAGGATTTGCCACCCTTATCTATTATACCCTCCCTTTTGGCTCCTGCAATCCACATCGAGCACCTGTGGCTGTCTAGTCCGTTACTATAATGAATTAAGTGGGAGGAGTATAACAGTGTATAGTGATACATCGGTACTTCTCCCCAAGGTGCTGGGGAGGTGCATTTCAACCCTTCTGGTCCTCATATCCCTGCCTCTGCATTTACAACCGCTGCAGTATATATTTAACTGATCACTAATGTTATACATTTACCATGCTTAATTTGACTAAATGTTAGGGAGATAATTGCCTGTGCTATCAAAACCATGACCTGATTTTATTTGCCTTGATCATGCACAGCATTTCCACTTACACATCGGGTGCACTTTTGGGGTTAAGTGTCTTGTCAGAAGGAGTTGGGCTCAAACCTGCAAACTTACAGTTAGCTGGTGAGTCCTCTCCTTAGCCACTACCACCCACTGTTGATAAATCCTTGTAGCCCATGTTTCATGTTCATTACTTAAAGCAATTCCTCAGTGAATTATAAGTTTAATAGTTTTTATACAAGTACTTGTAAGTTTTCTTCACATCCTTTTAAAGTATACTACTAGGTTTCCATTCTGGTTTTATTTTATATTGAAGTATTCTTTAACTGTCCTTCAAAGTAGTCTTAAAGTTCACCAATATAAACAGTACCAGTGGACAACACATACAAAAATTCTGAATAAAGAACATGTTTTCTTTATAAATAAAAACATTCATCCAAATATTGTATTGGGTGCCAAAACGACATAAGTAGTCAACCCAGCCCAATGTAAACCCAAACACAGTGGAAGGGTTATATTAGAATCTGTCATGCAGCCTCTCAAAGATCAGTCTCTGACCACATTCCATCAGTATACGTATAGTAAGTATATTTACCTTTATTTCCCTGTATTTATTTGTATAAAGGGTAAATAAGACTGGAGAAATTGTACTCCCTGTGGAGCCCCTGTGTTTGTCATAATGGTAGAAGTCAGACACTGCTCCATTTACCCTGAAACACTCAGTCAGTCAGAAAGCACTCAACCCATCTCACCCAAACCAAACGCAAATGAGAAATGTATAATTAAAACACAAGCATGTTGTTTGGGCCAGTCAAGGTGACAATAAATACTATGGAGCATATACAATAACATGTTGTCAGTGCTCCTCTCAATGTATGCAAATTGCAAGGGGTAATTTGACTAACAGAAATGTTAGGGAGATAATGTTTCACAGCCTTGTCTTTGTCCCACAGAAAAAAATGCTCTTACTTACATCAATGTTGAATAAGAGAAATAAGCTAGACACAGTCATTTTTCATTAGCCTGGAAATATCCAGACTCTCGTACGTACATTTCAGTTGTACAGAGAGTCTGGCCACTTTCCATTGCCAAGCGTTAACTTCCTTGAAGGCGAGTACTCTGTTGAAGTTTAAAACTATTGGATCTGCCCAGAGCCACGTTTGGTCGAGACGTATGTCTGGCTCAAACTAGCAGGTGGCATGTAAGATGGCTCGTAGTGGCATGTACGATGGCACGTACGGTGGCATGTACTTCTGTATGACAAATGCCGACGAATAATCTAACTCCGTCTCCAATTATCCCATCCATGCACACTTACCTCCACCCACACATTTAATCACTCACACCCCCAAAATATGCTTTTTACAGCATATTTTCTCGAAGGATACGACACCACCACCTCCGGAGCCTGGGGATGTCATCCTAACAGAAAAGACAAAGCTGAGTTTCAGTAAGCAGTTACAAGTCTTACATATAAAGTATCTCAGAAACTGAGAATTTCACCTGATTGAAATCAAATTCCCATTCCAGGGCCAGATAAAGTGCATACTGAAATAGTCAACACATGAGAGCATTAAACTATTAGAACTGCCAATCATCAACTACTCTGTTCTTCTGTTACAAGTACACAAAAACCTAAGCAATCTACATTTCAAATATTGTGAAAATGTAAAAGCAAATGTCTTGCCAACATCAAACCTGTACTCTATGACTTACCATCAGCATGAAACCTCCACAATCCTGTCCCCCTGCCTGCATTGGAATGACCTGTCAAATAAACATTTTGTTAAAAATACATGCCAAAAATTACACAAAGACTGAGAGAGCAAAAGGTGTATGCACTCCTGTACCTTGGTTTTGATAATCTTCCAGGGCCCAGGGAGCAATTGTGTTGCAAGTAAGCTTTAGAAGAAAATATACAGTTTAAAACTGGGACACAGGCCAGGTAAACTGTCAGAGGGCCAATTAAAAATGGGATGATTTGTTGACATCGTTTTCACCTACAGTACAGTACTACTTGAGGAGTTTTTCCTTGCCCCTGTTGCTCTTGGGTTGCTCTTGGGTGCTCCTTGTTGGTGCCCCCCCCCCCCCCCCCCCCATCCCAATTCTCCCCCACCTTTCTTATGCAGCCCTTGCCACTTAATCTACACCAGACATAATTTCACTGCATTTCTTACTTCCAGTAACTATATGCATGTGACAATAAACTTCCTTGTATCCTTGTAAACTTCCTTGTACTTTGGCGTCTGTCTTTTACTGTGACATGTACAAGCACAACACCATTTGTGGAACGGAATGCAAATCACAAATAATGGTCAACCTTCAACCCACCGGAGCTGTGTAAAAAGAACAATTAACAGCCTGTGACAAGGAACATTGAACAGTTCTGATTATTTTTAAATTCAACCTGAAAGTATCTAGGAAAGCTTTGTCAACAAAACCACTAGGGTAAGCTGAATCAAGCGGATATATTCTGTAATGCTTTGGCAGCAAGACCTGTGAAGTATACAGCATTGAGTGCCTGTGCATCAGATTCAAAAATAGCTCACTTATCACAGTCCACAACACCTGTTGTCACATAATCCATGTTGTACAGTTACCATTGTTAACGGCTCTGGCCATAAATGTGAGTTCTCATGTGAAAGATGTTTGTGATGCAAAAAAAGTCACAGTTAAAATAAAGGAAAACATTTGCCAAAAATTTCACATTTTTTCAGCATGTTTGACTATACTAGCACTTCTATTAGTAGTGGCAAATTTCAGTACTTACACCAAGAAACCAGTGTCCTGGTTTACACACAGGCAATCTTTGGATGCTGCATCATCCTGTAGGTGTTGATTTAGAAAAAAACCAAGAAGTCTTAACAAGGCCATATTTTAGTACATTACTCAGATCAGTGACCCAATTATCCATTGGAAAATCCTTTAGGTTATGCTTACGCATTCTGAATTGTTGTATAATGTCCTAATGTTTCTGTTAGATTTCTAAGTGTGTGTGTGTGTGTGTGTGTGTGTGTGTGTTGTAGCCTATGTGTGAAGTGGACATAAGCATGGGTAGTGCAGTTGCAGGCAGGGTAAGTTCGGCTGGCTTCCAGGCTAGTTGCAGGCAGTATGAGGGGTATGGATAAGATTTGTAAGACTTTCTTTTAATGAGTGACACAGTACGGAGAATGACACAGTAGCCTACCTATCTGGAATCTCGTCAGAAAGGTGTGTTGGACTAGCCTGGAGCACTCTGAAAAATACTGGGCTGAAAACAACCCAAATTGGGTTATTCCCAACCCAGTTCCTGGTTCAATATAGGACAAAACACATTCTGGGTTGACTTGACTTTATGACTTGGGTATAGAATTTTAACCCAGTATAAGGGTTGCTTCGCCAAACCAAATATGGGTCATTCTGACACAAATACTGGGTTAATGCAACTCATTACTGGGTAGCCCACTAGCCCAATATTGATTTAAATTGTTGAGTCAATTTAGTTAATTTAGTTATCTATGAAATTACTATATTTTTAATAATAATAATAATACACAATGCATACACTTAATTAATACCACTGTTTTTATTGAATAGTTGGTATTATAACAACAAGCAATAATATTTAATTTAGGGTAAATGTACCCATTAAGCCCAGGCACCATTTAAGCCCACTTGCCACTTTGAAGTAAAACCCCTAGTTAGACATCTTTTAAAGTAAAGTAACTGATCATATTTGTAAAATGTTTTACTTGCAAAAAGGGATAGAGTCATTAAAGGTCCCCTGTGTAACGTTTTCAGTTGTTTGTTAACAAAATCAACATTTCCCATTCATAAATGTGTCTCCATTCATGTTTAATTACCACCACCACCAATTCGAAGCATACCTATTGGCTTAGAAATCCTCATTTACATCTACTGTACATAGCACAGTGTCGATTTTATGTAGAACCATGTAGAACTATGTGCGCCATTTTAAAATAATGGTGGCCAGCAAGAGACATGCGAAATACAGCTAAGTCTTTGGCGTCTGCATGCATAGAAAAACATTAGCGTGATTGAAGCAATGGCAATAAAATAGTACACAAAATGATATGTTGTTATTGCTTATTCAGAGAGAAGTTTATGTTTTGACGTGCCTAGGAGTCCAGAACTAGTGCCAGTTTTGATGTGTGATGGCTCCCGTAGTTTAAAAGAGGCAGTGCTTGAGACGTTGGTGGCTATATAACTCCTAACCACTAGATGGGAGGAATTCTTACACAGGGGGGCTTTACAGTATGTATAAACTGCTCACAATGTAGTTTGTGGCAATGTGGTTATCACAGAACAAATACATCTTTTATTCTTACTATTCTTTCTACACTCTTTTTCTTTTCTTAAAACAAATAAATTGCTGTATATGAAGAGCCTTTCATTAGGGATAGTTAGGCCTATTCAAATACATAATTCCCTACCTTGATTAGAACTTTGTTATGGGAGAACAGTTTTTACATTGTGTTACGTTGACTATCAGCCAGTATATCGGTTATTGAAAAACTCAAATATTGAAATCGGTATCGGCCTTCAAAATCCCATATTGGTCAGACTCTTTAGAGATGGAGACAAATTGACATACACATACGCATGCACACACACACATGCACACACATCCACAAGCACAGACACACACGCATGAACACGCACACTTTCACACGCATGCACGCACACACAGGCACACACGCACGCGCACACACACGAACAGGCACGCACGCACACACACACAGGCACGCACATACAACACAAAAGTTGTAGTAGGGGATTGACTTGACATACACACACACACGCACTCACACATGCACACGCACACACACACACAGGCACATACAACACAACGATTTGGCCCTTTATAAGAAATTTCAACTACTTTGAGCTACCTCTAAATTTTAATTGATGTACATGAAACTTTTCCCGGTTACTTTTCTGTTAGAAAGAAATAAACTTAGGGGGTCAGACTTCAGAAAGTACCTTTCTTAACCTTTAAAAATAAGGACCACTGTACACACTCACACACACACATAAACACAAACACGTACAGTAGGGTTGTTCACAAAATTAATTTTCACCCAATTTTGCCAGATCACGTTTTGTCTTGTTCCAACTGGCCTTGTATCTGTACCAAAAAAGGAGTCAATTGCAGCACATTTAGGAGTGGCACACTTTTTTACAATATTGACACACACACAATACATGATGTATTGGTATCCGGATAAAACAATTGCAGATGCTGCATTGAAGAGCATTGGATGACATTTGTGGTATCTGTCAGAAGAACTCGTCGCCCTGGCATTTTTTGATGCTCAACTCACCACCATTGGTGGTGGTTAGTGAGGTCCCCCCCTCCCTGTGAAGCGCTTTGAGTGTTGAGAAAAGCGCTAAATAAATGTAACGTGTTGTTGTTGTTGTTGTTGTGTTGATGTTGAAGAAAAAGAGACAATGCTGAGAAATCTTGAAAGACGCCCTGGGAAGATGCTCAAAGACTTGATGCCAAGTCTTTCTTCCACAAGAGCAGTACAGCTACCATCTCTGGCCTCGTCACTCGCTGCTCAATCCACTTCTTTGAGGTTCTTACTGAAGGCCAAATGGATGGCAGAATTAACCCTGATGATGTGAGGTCCATTCTTACAGATGAGAATCTGCGTCAAAAAGTTTATTCCTTGAAGGTCATCAATGACAGCGCAGAGAGAGGCATTGCCCTTTTACTTATACCATTATATTGTGAACCACCCTAACGTACAGTACACGCACGCATGCACAAACACATGCGCACACACACACACACATAAACACACCCACCCACACAAACACACATATATAAACACACACATGCAGGCAAAGCAGGCACGCACACACACACACACACACCCCCCATTACCCCCACACACTGACTCACAAGCGAGCACACACACACGCACAGACACACCACTTGCACTACTCCACTTGTACACTTGCACACTTGCAACTTGTTGTTGTTGTCCTGTTGTCCTGAACACTTCTGAACACACTTCTGCTGCTCTTACATAACTTGCACCACTATGCCACTTGCATACTTAGGTCAAACAAAACTACCTCAGCCATTTATTGGCCTGACTTTTGCACTATTATATTGACTGTCTACTGTATGCACAATTGCACAATTTCTACCAAATTTTGCTGCTCTTATTTCTTCATTGTATGTGCCTTCTTATTTTTACTTTTTATATTGTTTACTTGAATGTTATGTTTGTCTGTGGACCAAATTGGTAAAATATGTCTTGTTTCCACCGTGGGATAGTAGGAAACGCAATTTCGATCTCTTTGTATGTCTTGACATGTGAAGAAATTGACAATAAAGCAGACTTTGACTTTGATAACAAACACACACGCACACAATGAGTTGTTACATTAACAAAACCATAAGCATACATAAGACTATAAATCTTTAAATCCTTCTTGAAAGACGCAAAACTATCACAAGACCATAGCCAGTCCATTGTTCCATTGAAAAGCCTTTATGGCCCACACCAGAGCGCACCAATCAAATCATCTGGGCGGGCTTTATATTATGATGGACAGCAACGGTGCCTCGTCATTTACGTCACCTGAGCACGTTTCAGTTAATTTGGTTTCCAAAGAGTCCAATGGTGCTACCATGTCTACAAGGCTATCCAAACAGGGTTTTCCTGACGATATCAAACATCTACAACAAGGTTATTTATGCATTCCTAAAATTCCTAGTAGTTTTGATCTCTGAAGTTGAATTAAAATGGACTCGTGGAGCTTTTGCAGAAATGAGATCAGTAAGCTCACTTAACATCAGATCAGGAGAGTCAAACTAGAGGTCCCATGGGTCATCAAGACAGCCAACAGCATGATGTCCTCCTACTCCTCCCTGATGTCCAGAGGGGTATAGGTGGTGATCACACTAGCCCTATACCAGTTCCTATAGCTCCCTCTAAAGGATGCAATCAGGAATTCCCATTCAGTTATGTTTCACATTCAGCGAACATCTCCTCACGATCCACTAGCTGCCCATACCTTGGGTAAAAAAAAAACTACTTGATATACGCAGTTATGGAAAAAAGTGTCCACAAAGCCACCTCCAATGAAGGGAAGGGTATGTATGTGTCCTCTTGTCTTACTCTGGGGTACATGGCAAATAAGCTAACTTGCCCAAAGGTTGGCATGTTTCTTTAAGGTTGCATGTGCTTAACTATGAAATACATGCACCGCCATTATTGTATCTACAAGGTTCTCATATTCCCTTTTTAAGTAGCAAAATTAGTTTTCATCATTGTGTTATGATGAGACAATGTAGGCAACAACCATCATAAATACCAAGTAATACCAAGAGACAATGTACAACTAAAACAAAACAGACATTATCAAGACCAGAGAATCAACCATTTACTCAAACACCTTTACTATTGGCAATGTGTCTATTTGACACTTTATATTCACTATGATGCATTGTTCTATGTAAAGTAATGTACAGTAAAATGTACAGTAATAATAACAGAGTAATTGAAAAACTGTAGTCCTCTTTATGACTAGAGAAACTGTATGTTCACAAACAGTCTGCCTTTTCTTCTGTGAGCTGGGCAGATTGTGCCGCTCCTGGTGCAACAGCCTGGGAAGAGGGATTGTGGGAATGTTTTGACCTCTTCCCCCTGTGCAGAGCCTCCTCTCCATTCTCCCCCTCTTCTCGCTCCAGCCTGCCTCTCTTCACAAAGTGCTCGATCCGGGACTCCAGACTCTCACACCGCGGCCTCTCCAGCAGGGGGCGGTAGTTGCGCTGCCTGGTACCCTCCATCAGCCAGCACTGCAGAGGAGTAGGTGCCTTGCCTAAAACAAATGACAGCATAATTGACCATGTCCGCTCTCACATTACTGTACATATGAGAGTGTTCAATTTCAATTTGATGTGTATGCACACATTCATAAGAGACATGGCAACAGCATTCCACTGCTCATGAAAAAACTTGAACTTGAAAAAGGACTGACTCCAGGAGGAACTATTCTGTTTTTGCACTGGCCTATTCCCTGTAATCATCATGGTCTAGTCATGTGCATTGGAAAATCAAGATGACAGTAATTAATGTAAATGTAATGCATAAAAAAACAAGTTGTCAACAGTAGTAATATGATTTGTTACGATTTTGAGGGAGTCCTCTGAAAATGTTCTCAAGGGGTCCCTACTAGCACCAGAAGTTTGAGAAACCCTGTTCTAGACATTTTGTAATGTAGTACTAAAATGAAGACTATTCAGAGATCCCATGAACAGTAGAAGCTAATAGGACCCACCTAAGCTCTCCAGGCCCTGAATCATGCCTCGCAGGACCTGGGTCTTGATTACAGCCTGTGTCCAGTGCTGGTGCAGCGTGTTCAGGGCAAAGCCCACCTCCTCAGCCTCCCTCTTCCAGCTCAGGCCCTCGAAGTGGCAGTCATAGAGAACCAGAGGGTAATCCACGGCCATGCTAGAGAAGAAACAAACATATGCTTTAACAGCAGAGTCCGCCATTCTGCATTCTGCTGAGAGATGCTGTTGATATTGGAGCTCAACAGTCAAATTAAAAATTACACTTGTTTTTTTTTTTGTTTTTTTAAACAGCTCTGAACAGCTAGCAGACAGTGATGAAACTAGATGTACCGCAGAGCGGTACAAAATATGACCGCCACCCAGTCCAGCACATTTTTTCCACAAAAATAAATCACGCTGAAAGGCCTATATGATTCTAACTGTCTCACTAAATTGCATTATCCACACTCAATTCTCACTGGTATCTGCTAGACAACAAGTACCAAAACATGATTAGTTCATAGATTTCACATGTAAAATTAATTTTATATAACCCCACCTCCATCTTGCCTGTTCATAATTCTGAGAAATTCTTGAATTGTGTGCATGTGTGCATGTACAGGTTTATGTTATGTGTGTGTGTGTGTGTGTGTGTGTGTGTGTGTGTGTGTGTGCCTGCGTATGTGCCTGTGCATGCATGCATACATATGTCTACTGTGTGAGTATGTGTCATACGTATGATTACTGTGAATGTATGTGTGTGCGTGTGTATCTGTTTGTGCAGATGTGTGCACATGAAATGGGTTAACATGACCCCTGGAGGCAAACATACGGAAAAAAATGGTCATCCTAGGCCCTACAGTTTTCAAGATAGAACTGTCCAAGAACGAAAGTACACAAAACTTGGCATACATTTGGAGGGTGTCATAATGATCCTACACTTTTAATTTCGTGCAGTTTTGACCTTGTCCGCCAGAGATATTGTGATGAAAACACCTAATTTTTTGCTTTTTAATTTTTAACTAGGTGGCGCTATACATGAAATAAGTGGTAATGGGATGGGTTGACATGCCCCCTTAAGACCAACATACATAAAAAAGGTGGACCTCCTAGGCCCTACGGTTCTCGAGATATTCACAGAAAAACTGTCTCCGGCCACCTACAGGCCAGTTGGTGTATAGTAACATAAATTAATTTATTGTGTGTCCCCCCATGAACGGAATTCCACAAAGCTTGGCGTGCATACAGAGAGTGTCATAATGATCCTACACTTCCAATTTCGTGCAGTTTTGACTATGTTAGGTCACAGATACCTGCGATTACAACACCTCATTTTTACTTTTTTGTGTTTAACTAGGTGGCGCTATACATGAAATGAGTGGTTATGGAATGGGTTGACATGGCCCCTTGAGATCAACATACAAAAAAAATGGTCCTCCTAAACCCTACGGTTCTTGAGATATTCACAGAAAACTGTGTCTGCCCTACACTCCTTTCGGGGGGGTCCAGTCCAGTGGGGGGGGCTACAGATCAAAACAAAAAACGATGGTTCCATACTATCCATGTGGGGTTACATGCCCACCAAGTTTCGTGTACCCCGGTCTTTCAGTGTCCCGGGAATCCTTGACGGAAATTTGGGCATGCGAAAAAGAAAAAAAAGAAAAAATCTGACTAAACCTATATGACCGCCGCTTCGCTGCGCGGCGGTCATAATTAGTGGAATTTGAGAAAGTGCATTGAATTAGAATCAGACTCCACGTTTAAGACCAATAGGGATTAATCACACATAGTAGTCTGTGAGAAATGGTGTGTGTGGTAGTGGCTTCACATACTGTAAGTTTGAAATGTCACATTTGAAATTCACTTCTAACCAACAAACAGCTGGCATTTTATTGTCACCTGTACTGGGGCTTTCTCGGATTCTTCTCCACGTCCAACAGTTGATCGATGATGTCGGGAGCTTCCAGCTTCTGCCCAATCAGCAACAGCACGGCCATCATGCACCGTACCTGTGGGCAGAATAGCTTGCACGTTTAAAGAGCAGTATATGGTTCTGGCCAAAGTTGGCAGAAATTGAGCTTGACAGCCGATGACATTACACCCTGTCCTTCCAAGCTAATGAAACTGACACCTAGAGGACCATGAAGACCAACTTTGCTGAATTTCATAAAAAGAATATTGGATTAGGATCTCAACTCTAATAGTCGGAGCTGCGTGTGAGACAGGTAGGCAAGACAAGTCTACCTCAAGTGTCAAATATGCTCATAATTTGACTGATCAGGTAATACACCATCACAGCCAATCAACAATGTTGTCTCAGGAGCATTGATGCAAGAGGTGTATTTGACTGGTACAGCAGTTCAAATATCAACAGTCCTTGACCAGAATCAAGGACCTGCACATTTACATTTGCATGGGACAAAACCCATCACCACCCACCTGGTGGTACAGGAAGGCCAGCCCTTTGACCTCAAACACGTAGAGGTCGTAGGGGTCAGTTAATACTGCTTGGCCAGGCTGGGTCGGCTGCACAGACGCAGACAGAATGGTCCTCTGGAACTGCAGCACTCCATTACCTACATCCATTTTACAAAGGTTTCTGAAGTCGTGAGTGCCCTCATATCTGTAAAGGACCAGGGGAAATATAAATGCAAGTATTAATTAGTTATTAAAAAATGTAATATTACTACACTAAATATATAATTTATTCCCCCACATTCCAAGCATAGTGTTTGATAACATTGACCTATGAAAATTACCATAACAACTATATAATCCTGGCATTTATATTTTTCGCTGACCTCCATCTACACCCACCGCTTCACAGCTACAGCCATGAGACTCACATCCAGGGAACCGCGAGGGAAGTAGTACCGGTAGGTTCTGGACTTGCAGTCAAAGCGGGCACTGAACCCAGTTTCAGCTGGTGCCCAATCCAGTATTCGGATGTCCTGGGGTAGGACACGATTAAGCATCTTAACATATGGCACTTCCTCAGCATTTGGCTTATTCTTTGCACTGGCTCCATCACTAGTAGAAACAACTACTCCAAGACCTCCACAGAACTGGTTTGAGCGCAGGTCAATGGATATGACCTGCAGGGTGAAACAGTTAAGAGATGATTGCAAACATCAATCGCTAAAATATAAACTTTACTGGCAATATGCCTATGGCCTACAAAATTGATAAAATTGGCAAAGCTGTATGAATGTATGTATGTAGCTTTATATATGCATAGGCGTTATCATGCATTGTAAATGACAGAGTGACACAAAGAATAAGTCCGTGATCATTGTTTTTTGTTTTAACAAAATGCAAAAGCAACAAACGCATACTGAGCAGCAGGTGAACGACTAACCTGTGAGAAAGCACTGACTCCTTTATCGGTCCGGCCACAGCGGTGGTAGTTGGAGCTCTGTCTGTCCTGGATGAGTTTAGTCTTCAGTAAGGCCTCGAACAGTCTAGCTTCGACAGTGTTATCCGTGTTTTCCTGCACGGCAAAGCCCTGATACTCCCAACCTAAATAAGCAAGCCGCAAGGCGACGTGGCGCCTTGGATGGGCAGAGAAGTCAAACGGCCTCTCTTTCTTGCCTTTTTTCGCACTCCTTCCATCTTCCTGACCCTCTGTGTCGGCTGTCACGTTAGGTTTGCTGCCTCCATTCATCTTCATGCTGGCTTGAATACCTGGGTCTGATATTCTCAACTCAGTTTTTAATCGCTCCACCTCGCTTTCCAACTCATTAATTCTTGCCATCAAGTCCGCTGACATGGTGCTGACTCGAGCGACAACTGTATTAAGTATCTGATTAGTTTGTAACGTTTTAAAAGTACTGTTAGTGATGACTCTGCGGGCTGCCCACTGTAACTTCGACAACATTAGCCAGCTAGCTTTCCTGGCTACCTACTAACGGCATTGTTGCTGTCACTAGAATAAAAAATGTAGGACAAACACAAGTCACTATTAAACCACATTCATTTTAAACATGTTATGCGCGACAGAAGACACCAAATCGTCGACTACACACGACGGTAACTCACTGCCGCACGCAAGTGATTCTTCTTTAGTTATTGACAGATTGCATCAATTGTTACATACCGCCACCTACTGTACAGGAGTGTGTAGAATGTTGCAGAAACCTTGCTTGGAAACCTTTGGCCATAGCTGGGAAGGAATATGTGAAAAATCATGAAGATTGGGCACTTCTGGATAAGTGTTTGATTTTTGGCAGGGTGTTAGGTATAGGCCTAAGGTTTTCAAAAATCCATGGATACAAGTTGGGGTGGCCCCCCTAGTGGCAGTTATCCATAAAAACCAAAATGGCCCCCGCCGAAAAGAGAAAAGGTTATATCTCAGCTTTCTTTAGTCTTAAATTGTTGTATAATGTATTTTCTCTACTTTGTTTGATACAAGGAATCCAATTTTGATTGGATGTTGGATGTTTGATGTTCTTATTTTAAGTCCATTTCCATGTTAAATCTAGTATCATAGTCATATTTAGGTCATAAACTGTTAATATCTCTGGAAAAAATTACATTGAAATATTACTCAGGCCCCTAGACCCATATTTTACCTCCAAGGTATGCTTTTCTTTGTTGATTGGACAGGTCACTATCACTATAGTGTCAAAAATCACGTTGTGACCAAAAGGACCATTGTTCAGGCCTTAAATAAACACAACTTACGAACTATGCCACAGTGAAAAGTTATATTAGGCTTTTCACCATGTTAAGGATCAATATTACATTTTAGTAGCCTAGAAATCTAGATGCAACCACATGTTGTGACCAAAGGGACCATTGTTGAAACCTTAAATAAACACAAATTCAGAACTATGCCACAGTGAAAAGTTACAGTATATTAGGCTTTTCACCATGTTAAGGATCAATATTATATTTTAGTCAAATAACACAAAAACGTTCTCGTTAAGTCAGTCACTCGTTCTTGGCTAGAAGCAGAGTGATTATGGCTCTGTAACCTAGGCAAAATGGGGACTTGAAACCTTTTCATCAATATAATCTTTCTGCCAAGCCTTTAAACATGTTTGTCGGCATAGCCTACTGGGTCTTTGTTCCTTTATGAATGAACACATTTTTAAAAAAGAAATTAGCTGATCTAGCCGTAGTCTACTCTATTTACCTTCAATACTGTATGTCAATTTAATGTCAAGGTGAATGAACACATTATCTACTGCTGTTTTGTCTAAAAGTACACATAATCATGAAGTTGCAGCTATATATTTGCCGCTACAATTACAGTGTTGTGTTGACCGAAAACTGCAAACTGTGTCATGAGAACGAACGACAAAATCCACCTCTACTCTATACACTTTATTTTAATTGGCCTGATAGAAGTTTAATTTTTCGAGCTCACAAGCCAACAGAGAGTTGCTAGACTAGCCCTGGCAGCAAATGTAATTAGGCGCTAGGTTCAGAATATCTGCACATTTTTCAAGTGCAAATTTAAAGACTTTTAAGACCTTTTCAAGACATCTAAATGGAAAAAATAAGACTATACCACGTCAAAAAAGATAAACATGACAACACTGTTTTATGCAATGTTTTTTTTTTTTAACACCCATCCCATTTTGGATGTCTACAGAAGTTACCAAATATAGTTTTTTGTGGAAAGAAAATGAATTGTGTGTGAATCACCTTCACAGCTATAAATGGCCAATTTTAGGGTCTGGACTCGTTGCTTTTGAAGCTGACTGTACATATCTGGTTGTGCTACTGGCTGAGGCTGACTGTTCTTCACCTGTGTCTGTAGTAGCCTAGGCTACTTGCCAAAGACATGTGTACTGGACTGGATTCTCTTCAATATTTCTTTTCAAATGTAGACTAAAGCTATTTAAATATTTTAATAGGCCTATTTTATATACTTTACTATGTGCATCTATTGTGCCGTATACAGCACAGCAGATCAAAGTTAATCCATTAGGCTACTTTACATTTTGCATACATTCTGTTGTATCTAAACCAACCAAAGCTTGACTGAAACATTGTAAAACCATTGACTTGTTTTAAAAAAATGTATGGGAAAAGTGAAATCCCCTATTAATTAAGAGACAGGTCCTCCTCGCATATTATTTTTATTAGAATATTATTTCTGCTGAAAAAACTGCTATGTGGAAGTACTGGGAAAGGCTGACAAGCAAGCCTATTCACTTCCCTGTTGGGTAGGCTAGGCCAGCAACACACGCTGGAGAGATGCAAACAGAGGAACTTTACGTGTATTTCCTCCTGATTGTGAAAACTTTCTTTTTCTGTCAGTCCGTGGTTCCTTCATAAAGGATGCTTTGGTGTTGAAGATGTTGACTGGAAGTTGTTTCGTGGGGAAAAAACAATTGGCTTATTGGTTGATATGGGTGTGTGTGACTGTGACAATAATAAGCAGAGAATGACATTGACCATTTTCTCTATCATCTCCTGTTGCTATGTCACTTTTCAAGTCCAGGCCTGTCTGGAGAAATGATATTTCGCCCACTCAATTAGAGGCACTCAGCAGCAGCTCAACCTAAGGGGGTGTAGTGGTAAAATAAGAGGTGGGTACACTATCAGTTCTGTGATCACGGTAAGGTGGACTGCGCCATGCAGTAGTGGGTTTTTAAAAAAGGCATTCAGAACATGTTTGATGAAGGTGGAGGGCAGATGCACAATATTGTCCAGGTGCAATGTAGGCTATAAATGCCCTCCGCTGGCTGCAGATAATTGCAGATTAACAATAAACAGTAATGCTAATCTGAAGTACCTGTCTAGTTTTATTCCATAAATATATTGTTTTTATGGACGTTATTGGCATGCGCGATCAAGAGCTTCCATGTACGCTTGTGGCTGTTGACATGAATCAAACATGTTCTGAATGCCTTTTTTAAAAACCCACTACCGCAGTCCACCTTACCGTGATCACAGAATCACCACTAGGCCTACACTCTGCTTAGGTTGAGCTGCTGCTGAGTGCCTCACATTGAGCGGGTGAAATCTGATTTCTGCTGAAAGGCCTGCACTTGAAAAGTGACATGGCAACAGGAGATTAAAAGAAATAGTCAATGCCACTCTCTGCTTATTACTATCACAATCACACACCCCCATATCAACCAATAAGCCAATTATTTTCCCCCTCTGCAGGGGCAAAAATAATAAACAACTTCCAATCAACATCTTCAACACCAAAGCTTCCTCAAGCCCAATCTTGCCGACCAGGTGTAATGCACTCTAAAATAAAGGCTTTAATGAAAATGTCAATCCCTTAGGTTCAGGGATATAGTGGAGGCTAAATGCAAATAAACTCAGTTTGTCCACCTCTGAAATTTGGATAAGAGACAGGCACATTTTTTCTTGCTGTTTTCACACCTTTAGTGATACACACGTTGAAAACATATTCACTCTGCAACCACTACACTTCCTCCAGTAGCCTTCTACTTCTTGATCTACAGAATGCAGATGACACCCGCACAGAACAAATGCTTCCCCCAAAATGTAATTGCGGATAAAAAAATACACGAAACCGGATGGAGACATTTCACTCGCTCGGCGGTCCCATACAAAAATGTAATACCTCCCTTTCAAAAATTCAAGACATTCCAGACAATTTAAGACTTTTTTAGGCCTTAAAAACCGAAAGTTGTATTTAAGACTTTTTAAGGATCCGCAGGGACCCTTTAGGTTGCGTCTAGATTTCTAGGCTACTAAAATGTAATATTGATCCTTAACATGGTGAAAAGCCTAATATAACTTTTCACTGTGGCATAGTTCGTAAGTTGTGTTTATTTAAAGGAGAATTCCGGTGTGATATTGACCTAAAGTGTATCGAAACATGATACCGAGTGTGAACGTATGTCTCATAGCCCATCTCGACTTGTCCCCTGCACTCCAAAATCTGGCGCTAGTTAGCCGATGCTACCAACAACTTTTTCAGTAGTGGTGCTTCGGCATCGGGCTAGCCATGCAAATAAATCACTGTTTTACACCCATTTACGAGGCTCAATGTATCTCCACACTTCATTGGTAGACTTCCTAGGGCCCTGACATTTAAAACGAGACATTGAGAACTTTGAAAAAGCACTGGTAGTTTACTTACAAGACGATTTATACAGACAGTATCTTCACGAAGTTTACCGTTTGCAGCCATCTTGAATTTAGTCACGATAAGTCGAGCAAAGAGTAAGAATGAACAGGTATGATAAGGGATCAGATTCAAAAAATAATTCAGTGGAAATGCATGGATTCCAGTTGCTGCTACTGGAAGAAACTGGAATCCATGCATTTCCACTGAATTATTTTTGGAATCTGATCCCTTATCATAGCTGTTCATTCTTACTCGTTGCTCGACTTATCGTGACTAAATTCAAGATGGCTGCAAACGCTAAACTTCGTGAAGATACTGTCTGTATAAATCGTCTTGTAAGTAAACTACCAGTGCTTTTTCAAAGTTCTCAATGTCTCGTTTTAAATGTCAGGGCCCTCGGAAGTCTACCAATGAAGTGTGGAGATACATTGAGCCTCGTAAATGGGTGTAAAACAGTGATTTATTTGCATGGCTAGCCCGATGCCGAAGCACCACTATTGAAAAAGATGTTGGTAGCATCGGCTAACTAGCGCCAGATTTTGGAGTGCAGGGGACAAGCCGAGATGGGCTATGAGACATACGTTCACACTCGGTATCATGTTTCGATACACTTTAGGTCAATATCACACCGGAATTCTCCTTTAAGGCCTGAACAATGGTCCTTTTGGTCACAACATGTGATTTTTGACACTATAGTGATAGTGACCTGTCCAATCAACAAAAAGAAAGCATACTGTACCTTGGAGGTAAAAATATATATTTTTATATATATTTTAAATATATATATTAATATATATATATATATATATATATATATATATATATTTCAATGTGACCTTTTTTTTCAATGTGACTTTTTCAGAGATATTGACAGTTTATGAGGTAAATATGACTATGATACTACATGGAAATGGACTTAAAATAAGAAGAACATATCAAAATTGGATTCCTTGTATCAAACAAAGTAGAGAAAATACATTATACAACAATTTAAGACTAAAGGAAGTTGAGATATAACCTTTTCTCTTTTTGGCGGGGGCCATTTTGGATTTTATGGATAACTGCCACTAGGGGGGCCACCCCAACTTGTATCCATGGATTTTTGAAAACCTTAGGCCTGCCAAAAATCAAAAACTTATCCAGAAGTGCCAGAAGTTCATGAATTGCATCCTAGCTACTAGGCTACTATAAAATTACGCCTGATCCTGTACATAGATGGATTCCGCATGGATTGTTTTGACCCATGTTTATTGTACCTGAATTACCAATTTTAAAAAATGTAAAAAAAAAAAAAACCTTTGGCTGCTCAATCAAGAGGCTGTGAAATAAATCTATAAATCATAAATAATAATAATAAGAAGAAGAAGCAATAATAAAAACAGAAAAGAATAATTAAATAATTAAATCATAATTATAATTAAATAAGGAAAATAAATAAGGCTCTAATTATGTTGAATTCAATCCTGTATGTCCCATTCTTAATCTTGTGTACACTATTTCTTCTTTCCTGTTTTGCATAATCATTCTTTTCCTCTAATACATTTATTTTGGCTAATCTATCTGCATTTTGCCACAATTTGCGCGATACTGCCCCCTGCTCTATTTACTGGCTTAAAGGTTGTATCAGCAATAGCGGGGATACGTCACTTCTGTTGATGTTCAAACAAAACAGAGCTAGTTCGCTACTCCCTCCCCCTCCCTCCCTTGCAATTAAAACTCTCCTAAACGCGCATCTCGTAGATTATTGGTTAAAACACTTTATTTTGCCTTTGAGTGGGTTGCCAACCCTTGTTGATAGCAATCGTTTTTGTGTACAGATCTCGGAGCCTAGACTGCCTACAGAGACGGCCTGCTTATGGGGCAGACAGCTAGCGGATCGTTAGGAAATATTAGATGAATGTGATCATTTATGTTTGGGCCTTTTTTGTCCCTGAAATCGCTGATACAGCCTTTAAAATACCCTAGAGGTCTCAGAGCAGTCTCAAATATAGGTAGCCTATTAGGCCTGTCCCGAAAATTACTGAAAAACTCAAAGACACTATTTAAACAACATTGACACGTGTTTCAACACTGCATTTCGGTCGTTGCTTTTACCTAACCATTACCTTAGGCATGCCAGTTATGTATCCACCAGCTGCCTGCCTGCAGCCTAGGCTACTTCCAAAACTCCAAAGCTGCTTGCTGTCTAATTGGGTTCCGAGGACACAAGTTCAGTGTATCAACAACACTCAATAACAGTTTATGTGATGTGTTAATCAATTAAATTCCCAACAATTTGACAATAGCTAGTTCTGGAGTAGGCCATTGAACTAGCCCGCTTGCTTACGACGAGACTCAGGCTGCGCAGTCGGCACCCGCTTCCATATTTGGGTTTTGGTTTGCCAGGTTTTAGCCTATGACAAAACGGTTGAAATTGAAACTAAGTGATCGTGTATGTGTAGGGTGTATTTCATATACAATCTGGCAACCTGGGAGATGTCAGACTAATAGAAAAAAACGAATGGATCAATGATTTTAAAATGAAGTTTGATGGCCATGCAAATTACGAGAGTTTTCCGGGAGAAATAACAAAACGGGAGGGTGCCGGGAGATGACCTTGAAATACGGGAGAACCCGGGAAAAACGTGAGTGTTGACAGGTATGAGATAGATAGATAGATAGATAGATAGGCAGCCTTCACTACCGGTGGGGTGGGCTGCCGTTTAGACATTCATACACTGTTTTGGGCTAGTACTTGATTGGTCGCCAGATGGCGTTGTCACACCATTATATGAAGGGTTATCGACAGAATATTATATATATAATATATATAATATCGTTTTAAACCTGCCGATAAACTTGTGACAACCTTCTGGTTGTGCCTTAAACTAATATGAACAGACTAGTCAGTCTATATATCAACCATAATCGTATCAATATTTACAAATTACTTTTTTTAAATTGCATGAGCAAGCGACACAGGCCACACAGGCGCTGTCCAGGGTGCTGAAACGTCTTCCGTCTAGGACTATATCTTTGCTTGTGCAGAAAACTGACCTAAAACTCAATCCTACGTGTTCGTTTTTTTATGGTCTTTACAACAAAACTTTACATAAAGTACTTTTTACATAAAGAGGGCCCTTTTGACGATAGTTAGTCTATGCCTTTAAGAAAACACTCTTACAACACATGTTATCATGAGCAGGGGCCTCTTCATCACTTCTTGGGTGTTGCTGGAGTAGGCCTATAATAGCCCCTTTGTATCAACATAATGAGTTTCCTGATGATTATACAGGTTGTTTCTTGTTCATTGTTCATATATAAAGCTACAACATTACAAAAAGACTGTTTCACTGATATTTTTATACCATCGTGTTTAAGTGTGTTTAATTTTCTTACAAAACACATTATTTCAGGACTAAGCCAACGCTATAGAAAATATGCCACTTAGTTCTCTTGGTCCATCAACAAAAATGAAGAAATGAGACATCCCACACTATCATACCAAATCTGCTTGAATTTGTAGTTCGTTCCTGGACCAAATGCACGACCTTCAAAAATCACATGTAGGCTAATAATGCGTTAATATACACGAAAAAATCACCAGAAGAGGCTGTCCGATCTACAGACGTAGAAAAACATGACTCCTCATCTCATTGGAGAGGAGCCTTTACTGCCTGAAATTAGCATAAAGGACGCAACTGGCAACCGACCCACTAGGGACCAAGCTGGCCATGCGTCACAGCCCCTCTGTGAATGGAGAAGAGGGGGAGAGAGAAAAATGAAACATGATATTGGCAACATCTACGAACTAATTCCTGCCTATGGCAGCGTAAGCAGCTTTGATCTCAAAGAGACGCGTGGACGCGCCACAGGTGACGGAAAAGCTCCTACAACGCCCGCGCCCTGTGTCGCCAACTGATAAGCGTCCGAGGGAAAACTTCCCAGGAATAACGACAGGCTCGGGGCCCCGAATCGAAGAGCAACGCGCGTGATTCCACGACGTCACCTCTCAAAACCATGAAGAGACAGTTGACGTTAAGGACCAAACGTGACGAGGACAAGGCGATCGGAAAGTCGCTGGTGAAGTAGCTGGATGCAACGGGGACACAGCGGGGCGAAAAAAGTTATTGTCTTTCCCCACCCGAGTGACTAAAAGAGACAACAAAGGACCGTCAATGTTCAAACTATGCTCTCTTTGTACTGACATACCAAGGTAGGAACCATCAATTCCCGTGTCGCTGCACATAAAAATATTGAACCATGGAATCGGAAGGATCTACGGGACTGGCGAAGTCTGCCGCTGTAAAACTGTCTGAGATGGGAGAAAGAACTAAACAATTAGGTACCGCTATGCAAGACCCAAACCGACAGAGACGGATTATTTTAGTGATTGTGTGTGTGGCGCTTTTGTTAGACAATATGCTCTATATGGTTATAGTGCCAATAATTCCAGAATACCTGGCGGATCTGGAAAGTGAGCAAGAACATGCTTATAAAGCTTCTCATTTAAATTCATCTGCATTCAAAAGCAACAAAGACAATTTAGACGTCCAAATTGGAGTTTTGTTCGCATCCAAGGCTATCCTGCAGCTGCTTGTCAACCCTTTTACCGGAACTTTCATAGACCGGGTGGGATACGACATTCCACTTTTAATCGGACTCACTATCATGTTCCTCTCCACCTGCATATTTGCGTTTGCCGAAAACTACGGGACCCTTTTCTTTGCGCGCAGTCTACAGGGACTCGGCTCGGCTTTTGCCGACACCTCTGGAATCGCAATGATTGCGGACAAGTACACTGAGGAAGCGGAGCGAAGTCGCGCTTTGGGCATCGCCCTGGCGTTCATCTCGTTCGGGAGTCTGGTTGCACCTCCCTTCGGCGGCGTCCTGTACCAGTTCGCCGGCAAACGAGTGCCCTTCATAGTGCTCGCTTGTGTTTGCCTGGCCGATGGCTTCCTGCTTTTAACTGTGATAAAGCCTTTCACGAACAGGACTCGAGAGAACATGCCCGTGGGCACCCCGATCTACCGACTGATGATTGACCCGTACATAGTCGTGGTGGCGGGCGCCCTGACCGTGTGCAACATCCCCCTGGCCTTTTTGGAGCCGACCATCGCCAACTGGATGACCACCACCATGCACGCCAGCGAGTCAGAGGTGGGAATGACTTGGCTCCCAGCGTTTTTCCCTCACGTCCTCGGGGTGTATATGACTGTCAAATTAGCAGCCAAGTACCCCAACTTGCAGTGGTTCTACGGCGCTCTTGGTATGGTCATCATAGGAGCAAGCTCCTGCGTCGTGCCAGCGTGCAAAACTTTTGGCCAGCTCATGCTCCCCTTGTGCGGCATCTGTTTCGGCATCGCGCTTGTAGACACCGCGCTCCTGCCAACCCTTGCCTTCCTCGTCGATGTGCGGCACGTTTCCGTGTACGGCAGCGTGTATGCTATCGCTGATATATCCTACTCGGTCGCGTACGCGATGGGCCCCATCGTGGCCGGCCAGATTGTGCACAATTTGGGCTTCGTGCAGCTGAACTTGGGCATGGGACTGGTGAATGTGCTTTACGCGCCCACCCTGCTCTTTCTCCGCCACGTGTGTCAGATGAAGCCGTCCTACTCCGAGAGAAACGTCCTACTCGAAGAGGGGCCACAGGGACTCTACGACACCATTAAGATGGAGGAGAGAAAGAGTAAAAAGAAGGGCTTCAGCTCCGCCGGTAACTGCGTCCCCATTGATGAAAACGGACTGGACGCCTTCAGAGAACACGGGTCATATTCAGAGGAATCATCTGGTCCAGAGTACAGTTAGAAATTAAAAAGAAAAAGAGTCGTAGATAGTTACATTTTTTTTAGAGATTTTGTTTATTTTATTAACTAGAATATATTTTACTTAAGTTATGTGCAATATATAATTACCAAATAATGATTGTCTTATGCGTTTCGGATATGGGTTTCTTAGTTGATCATGATGCTATCATTACAGCTTAAATGACCAAGTCTATGGTGAAACGCTTCCTCCTATCATTATTGTGAAAGGTCTATATTCGACTTTGTGCACATGTACTGTATTGTAAAAAGGTAAATAGAAACATGTATGTAAAATAATATATTAAAACTTCAGACACGAAATCATGAAAACCAAATATCGTACTTTATATTTCCAGGTGAACACAAATATTTGTTTACAACCATATTATCGTTATCATGACACTTCATTGCAAGTTTTCAATCACTGTAATAATTTGGAGTGACTATTATCTTCTAGTTTGAACTGTTAAATCACATGTCTACCACAAATAGCCCTACTTGTTGTAAATATGTAGGTATCTGTAAATTCAACTATGCCTATGTGGACTAGTGTAAAATGGAATGTGTGTGTTTTGTGATTTAGGTAGAACCTATGTAATGTCAGAGGAGAGAATGAACTAAAACGTACTGAAATGTGTTCTGGTTGAATAAACCTTTAATCCAAGTGGTATCCCTGTTATTCATATTATTCACTCACTGAAAAAAAACGAAACGAAACTTTTTTCTTGGATTTCAGGAGTAGCCTATCTAATTGATAACCTATATTTGGGATTAAAACGTAGTGCACCATATTAAGTTCTTTGGACTTTCAATTAGTTTGATCTGGCGGGTCTTCAAATAAGTTGGAGACAGACATCTTGCTTGATAAGAATGATTTTGCTTGATAAGAATGATAAGAATCATTTTTCAAGTTCAAATGCATGTTAAAGGACGAACAAATATCAAACGACACAGAAAGCTACGTGGAACAGGTCACATTGGCCGATAATGAAAAATAACTTCATCATTCTTCTATCATCCAGTTCATCATCCTATAAGAAATAAACATGTTCAGATCCTCACAGAATTAAACATTTAAAAAATGAGAGTACGAGAGAGAGAGAGAGAGAGAGAGAGAGAGAGCGAGAGAGAGAGAGAGCAGCTGCCCCCTAACTGAAAATGGCCAGACATGTGAAGATAACATGGGCAGAAAATGATGATCTGTGTCTTTATCATATCTGCAATAGGTTGCAGCATTTTCTGTTTATGCTTCCAAAAACAGTGAAACCGTCATAAACGCTAGTCTGCTGTGGGGGTAAACTCAGCCCCCCAGTCCAAACCCTTCCACCTAACTTCACATCCAAAATGAAGTGACTTACTGGGCTATACTTGCAGCCAGTTTTTATCGACTCATCCATAATATTCTTTGCATAGGTGGGCAGGGAGGGGGAAAGCTGTCACATAAATATGCTTCCGCGAATAGTTTTCGATGGGAGGAGTTTCTGGCCCGCGGGCGTAGGTAGACGCAAGCACCTTCAGCACGTTTCACTTGCTCAGTAAGAAAACCGTCCAAGACACCGACGGCTGGATGACGCGATGACTGGGAACGTCCGCGCCGCTCACTCGCATCTGGGAGCATCGTAGAACCGGATCAGGCATCGGCGAGGAGGGATGGAGAGGACTCTGTCAATATATTCGTCCTACTGACTGGAATTAATCTCCAGGTAATCACCAAAGTTTGTTTACATTATTGTATAAGGAATTGGTTTTAAAACAAAGGTCTGTTAGTAAATTAGTTAGTAAGTAACTTCTAAAGTAGCCTAGCTTTAAAAAAGAATATATCGTCATTGAACTTTGACATGTTTCAGAGTAAGAGCCGGGATGGTTCATAGAATTACCATGTTACTGTGCAATTTTGCCTGTAAGTTTTCAGCAACTCCAAAAAGAGGTGTCCAGATATGATGCAAAAACTTGTGTTTTAATTAAGTAATTGCCAACTGTAGAACTACAATCCTGTATACGTTTAACAATGAAATTTGATTATTGCAAGATTGACAATTTAAAATGTGGATTGTAGGACTTAGGTTGTCCTGCTGAACTGACGGGAGTCTGCATCTTCACCCGACCAAAGACAAGTATGCCTATCTTGGAGAAACAATTGTCCCAAGGCCGCAAGGACAGCGCTGTAAGTTTACAGCCACTAGTAGTTTTTTATTTAGCCTACTTTTTTATTATTGCTATGTATTATTGTTATTGGTTTGTGTAGCCTACCAGTTAAAATGACCGCAGGGACATGGACGTTATAATTCAAAATCCATGCACAACACTGAGATTACCATAAGATACGACTTTAAGGGAAAGACAGGAGTTTCGGCAGCACTGAGAGATGGGATTGTCCATGGAAAGTACGTGCATGTTGTGACCACTAGGGGCGAATGCTTTCAGCACGCTGGACGCTCGAAGGACTTGGAGAAAGACGGCAAACAGCTGTTTTCTCCGCCCGATGGAATGTGAATGTTTCTCATCGTGAAAATAGCAAAGGCTGTGTTTTCATGGACATTTAAAGAAAACAATATTAAATACTCACAGGGTCAGTTGCATGGCTAAAGAAGGAAAATCTTAACGGAAGGAAGTGAAGTATAAGAAAAAGAAAAATGTTATTCGTCCTGGATCTATCACGGTATAGCATAATATCTAAATACTGATATTGTGGGTGTGTCTCCGGGTAAACAGAAAATGGAAAGTAAAGGAAACCATATTTTTAAGACCTAGATTAATTTGGGTGCACACGAATAGTCTCCTGGCCAATTTAAACAACATGCGATTTTTGACCGTGAGAATGAGCTGTCAGTTCAGTGAGTGAATGGAATAAAAGGTAGCCTATGTAGTCCTTCAGTAAAATTATATGGCAGTCAAATTTCAAACCGATATGACCATCAATACCCTAGCCTATCCCGTTGAGTAAAGATGTTGATGCAAAACATGACAGTAAATCAAAACCATGATACAATGGCAATTAATCTTACATTTCTTTCATTGCTGAATTATGCATATTGCGCTGGGCTACGTTAGTTGCGGACTGTTTACAAGTCACTTAGGGGCTATTTTTGAAGCCTCGTCATTAGCATGTTACCCAAGGACATAAGAGTTAAGGAAGAGGAAAAATGTCTTTCCCACAAGGGTTTCCAATCAGTGCATGTCTCCAAGCAATTCTCGATTAATTATGTATGGTGCTCTCTGTGAATACAAGCTCAAACGGAGATGAGAAAAAACTTCAGAAAGATTTAAATTTTTAACAATTAAAACCTTTCTGGCTCATGAATAAACGCTGTAAGGCAATCTAATGAGAAATAAGTTGGTATATAACAACGTTCAAACGAAAGAATTTATATGTTCTAACGAAAGTGCTGTTTCTACACGTACAGGCCTTACCCAAGGTTCCGGTCCCTTCTCTGCACCAGACGCTGAAAATGTACTTGCGGTGTATGAGGCACCTGGTGCCGGATCAGAAGTTCCGGGACACACAAGCCATCGTGGAGGAGTTCGGAAAAGCTGGAGGCATTGGCGAGATACTCCAGAGAAAACTGCAAGAGCGCAGGGATAGAACCGAAAACTGGGTACATTTCTGCATACAACCGCACGTTACATGGTCGGACAGGGAGTTTGTGTTTACTAGGCTTCTTCTTTTGGTAATAAATATACTCGTTAATAATTCAGTAATAGCCTACATTTGTTTGATTTTAACGGTAGCTATATGGGTTTGGCAAAAACAAACCATTTGAGAAGGTGACGCAGGAGAGGACGAGTTCAATGAAAGAGTGTAAACAGTGTATCCAGACCTATCACATGAGCCATTCACCATTGGGGGGTTCAATCTAAACTGCCGCACGAAGCTAATGGATTTCAGATCCCCGATATCTATCATACTCCCCGCCACACAACCGCCTCTCCGCCTCCCGTCCCCTCTTCCCCGTACCTGACAAACGCTGGGTCGCCCTGTATTGATGACCAGTCTCGCTCTATTGCGCAGAACACCGTCTGTCGTCAAAGTAACTGATCGGACACCGAAGATGGACGGGGGTTAACAAAGGGCACGCGGAGCAAGAGCCCCCTGACGCACACAGTGTCCGAGACTTAGACAAATGAGTTTCCCTGTGGGTTTAAAAAAATAAAAAAAAAAGCATAGTAAGCCCAACCCAAAGAAGTCTCACAGATGAAAGCTTTTCTCAGGGAAGAACATTCTTCCCTCACTGGATGACTGGTAGGCCTAACTGTGTAGCCAAAGAGCTCTCAAGAGTTATGCAGAGAAACGTCCATTAGAGTTATTGTTCATAGGCTAAATCTATAAAGACAAAGTAAATATTTGTCATCTGAGTAAAATATAGGTAGTGATTTCACTACCATTGACAATCATTGGGTTCTGATGTAATATATCCACCTGTTATGTGATATACTGAGTACAAAGAACTTTGATGATATATCGCTTTTGGTTGCACTATGTGCATAAAAATGTGCTATCTACAGTAAATACTAACTATTTTACAAATCATATAGCCTCTAAAAAGAATATCTTCACCCAGGCCATATAGACTAACCTGATGACACTTTAAACTTATGTTGATCAACCAATCTTTACATATATTTGCACTTTATGATATTAAAACAGATGTACAATCACATATGACAAATAAATCTCTTGAATCTTGAAAACTTTTTTTGTCTGTGTTTCAGGTGTACAACTATTGGCTCCATGATATGTACTTGAACAACCGATTAGCACTGCCAGTAAACTCCAGTCCCGTCATGGTCCTCCCAAAACAGTTCTTTACAGACAGAAAGGACTCGCTCAGGTACGTACCACACTGACAGTGTGTTTCTACGAGCTGATTAGTTCAGTGAGCTCTGCCAGGTTATCCTAATCAAATGTAACCAGTCCATCAATAATGACTTTACAGTCTTTAGCCTTACAGGTTGTTGGGCAATATTTCTTAATCATCAGCAGGCAAAGGTTGTTGGGCAATATTTTTTAATCATCAGCAGGCAAATTTTCATGATCATCCATCCAGAACACTTTGGGCCAAATAACTTTCCCATGTAAGTACTGTACCATGTGGCGGAAGTGGAGGCTTCACAGTTATCATGGTGCTGTAGTCAAATGATCTGCTCTTACAAGATAGCGTCCTTGTCAGG
This sequence comes from Alosa sapidissima, assembly GCF_018492685.1. Classification (NCBI taxonomy): domain Eukaryota; kingdom Metazoa; phylum Chordata; class Actinopteri; order Clupeiformes; family Clupeidae; genus Alosa; species Alosa sapidissima. The sequence continues at coordinate 5,648,586 of NC_055980.1, forward strand.
ATTTTCTGGGTGAATGTATACACTCCATTCAACTGTTTACGTACAATATAGATTGTTGGTGCATGTTTGAAAATGTTAGCACTATGCCAATAGTTCACATGTACATTTGAACCAAATTCTCTAGTAGTGATAGCCCGTATTTGTTCAATTGATATATTGTTATGGTGTACAATACATTGTACATCTGACTTTTTGAGACTAGATCAAAGATGGAGTTACATGGATTCGGAGTCACAGTTGTTGCCTTGACCAGCGAGTTGGGTATACACACATACTGTACATGGCCCAGTTGAGGCAGTTGATCTGATTCACACCAAGGACAAGGCCCCGCACCGGGCTTTAAATCTCGGCCCCTTATTAAAAGGCCTGTGGTCTGTTAGAGGCACACAGGAGTTCAGCCGGGCGACTGTAACTCACCATTAGCTTTTGTCAGCCCATGGCTCACTAAGTGAATGTTTCCAGGGCATGGGAGAAACGGAAGGAGGGAGGGAGAGGGGGATGGAGGGAGAGAAGGGAGGGGAGTGGGTTAGGGTGATAGACAGAGAGAGAGCGAGTGAGAGAGAGAAAGAAAGAAAGGGATGGAGGGAGGGAGAGGGATGGAGGGAGAGCGGGGAGGCTGGTTGGCGGGGCACTGACACGGGCTTTTATTTGATGGGGCGCGACAGCACTAAGCATCCCTGAGAGATTGCTGGAAAAGCTGAGCAGCCACAGGCTCTCTCACTTCATTCTCTCTCTCTCTCTTCCTCTCTCCATCTCTTCCTCTCCAACTCCCCAGCTCTTTCACTCTTTCGCTTTCTCTGTCTCATTTTTGTCCTCCCTCTGTCTGTCACTCTGTCTCTGTCTCTCTTCCTCTTTCTTTTAGTCTCTACTCTCTCTCTCTCTCTCTCTCTCTGTTTATTTTTCTGTGTATCTTGTTCTCTTACTATCCCTCTCACACTGCCTCTTTCTATCATTCTTTTTCTCCTCTCCTTTTCTTTCTCCCACTGTTGGTCTTGCTTTCCCTCCCACCCTCTCCCCCTTCTCCGCTCTCTCTCTCTCTCTCTCTCTCTCTCTCTCTCTCTCTCTCTCTCGGTTATTGATCTACCTTTGAACACAACAGGCCTGAGACAAATGACACAAACCATAAGACTTGACTTGTGTCTGTGCTCTTTTTCTCCTCCCATCCACTCCCTCCATCTCTCATCCCTCCCTCTCTCTCTCTCTTTCTCTCTCTCTCTCTCTCTCTCTCTCTCTCTTACACACACACACACACACACACTCACACACACATAAGCACAGACACACACACAAGTATGAGCATGTGTACACACACACACACACACACATGCACAGACACACATACACACACACACAAAGACAGTGAGAGAGATAGAGGGAGAGGCAAACACGCCCAGCTCCTGTGTAGCCTGGTAATCCAACAATAATTTAATTACCAGACCTAGATTGGACAACATAGGAGGGTGGAGTGTGTACAGTATTATAGTGTGAGAGTGTGCATGTTTTATGCCTTTACAAGAAGAATGAGATGAAACAAATGAAAGGATCTACAAGCTTAGAAAAGAGCACATATTTTTCATTAAGCATTAGTTTTCGGTTAAAAAAATATAGGTAAAAAACAGCTGAATATAACTATTACTAAACTGTGATAAAATAGCTTCATGATGAGATGAATGGATGAATGGATGAATGAATGACTATATTCTATAGACTGGACTTACAACACACTTGTATCCTGTGTTAAACTCTTTCCAAACACTCTGCACACAGTTGATACATCATCTATAAGCTATTTAATCACTGTCATCAACAATCTTGTTTTTTTAGTCTATAACTAATGTACAAGTTCCTTTCACTAAACAGAGCATCAACACATTGGTTTTGTTTGTACCCAAGTGAGCTACAGTCAGTGTGTTCCTCTCCTTTCTGCTCGTTACAGATTCGCTGCTCGTCTTGTTGCAGGAGTTCTGGAGTATAAGGCGATGCTCGACACGTAAGTGCCCATCCTGCACGCTCCCCAGTGTTAACATATGGACTATGTGAATCAGGGACGGAGGGGGACACTATATATTACTATTACTATATATTGTCCCCTCTTTTTGGAATTCATGTTACTTGGAGTTGATATATACGTTGATTATTACAGTAATAGTATTTTATGATCTGCATAATTACTAGTAGCTGAACATTGTTGTAGGCAATTATATAAAATGTATTATGCGGCCCTTCACAATGGCAGTAGAACGCTCCATTGACTTGAATGGGATTTCCCAACGTTCTAATATATTCATGTAATCACCGCTGAAACATATGGTTACCGCTGTCAATGACAACGGGTTTTGTGCTTCTGATTCACGTCTTTCATATCACTCCTTAAGTAGTTTGGTCACTTCTTGCAATGGAACTTCATTCAAAAGTGAAAGCAGACGGTTGATCTGCTGTGTTCTAAAGAATGTTTGATTTAAGTTCAGCGTGTGTTGCAAACTATTTGTTTCTCAGCAAAAGCCACGATGAAATGGTAGCAAATAAATGTAAAGACACATATCATGTGTAGTTTATTTATTAAATAAATGTAAAGAGACATATCATGTGGAGTTTATTTTTTCGTTTTGCCAAGTAGCCATATAATAAGTGGGATAATTTGAACGCCAGTCATCATTGGGAAAATAAGTCCCTTCAGGCCGATAATGACCGGCGTTCCATACATTATCCCCTACATGTAATGCATAAGAGGCCTGTAGACACGGTGATTTCTGATCACTAGATTATGAATGCATTTGTTATGTTGTAAGACATGTTAAAGAAATGAATGACAGACGACATACGCACAAATTCATCATCTAAAATGGTACTTGGAGAGTGGAGGTCTCTGCCAAGTTTCACTTTATGGAAAATACTTTGAGGTTCTCTTTGAGTCAGATACAAGGATACAAGGATACAAGGAAGTTTATTGTCACATGCATATAGTTACTGGAAGTAAGAAATGCAGTGAAATTAATAGCTTAATTAATTAGAAAGATAGTGTGGCAGTTAAGCACAAAAAATGATCAATTTGTTATAAAAGCATCAAATTTGGTATAAAAAGTCACAAAGGTCTGATCAGAATCGTAGGTGCCTCGGAATTAAAAATGGCCGCCAAATATAGATTTTGTGAGGTGAAAAGGGATTGAAAGCAGGAACTAACAATTAATACAGATACATATTTTACCATAGGCCTACATCTTCGTCATTCTTCACATATACTGATCAGGGCCAGCTGTAGGCAGGGGCCAGGGGCCCCTTCTAATGCCTTAAAGAAAAACTCATTTTTCACATAGATCTCTGTTTCTCGAAGTCACACTGAGTAGCCTACTGTCAGTATGACAAAAAAAAAAAAATCGGTGCTACCAGGCTCGAGTTGCTGCAACCAACAGCAAGAGTAGCCAGGCAGCTACAGTGCGACACTGCATGATTTTACAGTAAAGATCCCAGAGTGTAGCACTGTAGCTGCCTGGCTACTCTAACTGAGAAGCCAGACAGCTAGAGTGACATAAATAATTGTAATTATTTAAGATTAGGTTGTTGCACCGTTTATGTTTGTGTCACTTAAGAAGAAGTTTGAAGATAAGAAAGAGGTCGAGTAAGAAAGTGAGGAAATGTGTAGGCTTATTGTAAATAACATAAGTCTAGGCTTACATTTTGACACAGCACAGACTAAACCACATTTTCCTTTATCTGCTTTTACCTCATAGACCTAATAGAAGATAGCCTACACTTACACAAAGATAATGGCAAACTATTCTGGCAATGTCTCATTCCATAACTGTTTGCATTTTTGTCCGCTTTTAATCACATTATTATGACCATTAAATGTATGCTATTTTGCACGCTAAAAGCTGATTCATCTCAAGTAAATACAATAAAGAATGGGAACGTAGTTGGATAATTGTATTCTAAGTTGTAATTCCCCTGTATGTCCTCTTGGTGACCTCAGTGAAAAGTACCTGTTAAGACGCTCTTAGCCAGTAACGAGAACTCTGGAGCACTCGTAGATCTACGAGTGTTTTCACAATGCTCTTAAGCTACGATGGTTTCGGGAAACTGTCGGCAAATGTTAAGACGTTCTTATGAGGGACTTTATGACGCTCTTAAGCTTACGAGGCTTTCGGGGAACGGGGCCCAGACTGGTTGTGATCATTGAGAATTGTCAATATTGAGATTCAGGAAGAGGATCCAGTGCCAGATAAGTAACTTGTAGGTTGCTCACACACATACAATTCACTTCCTCTCATACCCTCAAGTTTCTTGAGAACTTTAGTCATCTATTCGGAAAACACCACCGGTTATGTGGTTGCCCAGTAATATTCCTCAATCAGGGCATTGACAATGTCAGATTTGGCTACTTTGTACCGCTTGTGTCACTTCAGTTGTGACATTTTGAGTGCATCTCTGATACAGTATTTAGGCTATGAGATGTAACAGACAGGTCAGCATAGGTTATCTGTTGACACCAGGTGATCTGTTAGATCTGTTGATAACAACATTTGTGCGAGAGGGACAGGACAGTGGCCATCAGGCAAATGCAAGCAGTAGCCTACTGGAAGATGGGGCAAAGCATGGGGTGAGAGACTCCTGGTGGATGCCAGAAAGCAACTGCAAGGACCGCAGTGTATTGGTCCACTGTGGCTGTTGTGAGGCTAGATATTGTATTTTATTTGGAGTGTGAGCACAGCAGTGAAGAGGATTGACAGAAGAATGTGGTGGTATTTGTTGAGGCTTGCATCAAGGGCTTGCATTTTGTTTGGTTATGGTGCTGATCAGGTCATAGAAGGCCAAAGCAATGAAGTAGCCTGAGTTTACACATGCTGCCTTGCGTGCGATTTTCACGTCTCAATGAGATGAGGTCTGTTGTTAGCCAGGCTAGCAATGAAGATAGAGAGGATTGACTAAAGAATTTGTTGCTATTTGTTGGTGCCCACTTGGGGTTTCATAATTTGGTTATGTAGCTAATCAGATCATAAATGGCCACAGCAACGAAGATGAATGACAAAAGAATTATTTGGAAGAGGTGGGTCTGGGATGCCGGACACTATTGTTGAGCCTTCTGGAGGTGTTTTGGGCCTAATTCAACAAAACACAGATGAACACAGACCCCAAAGAAATGCTATCGAAGGCTGTTGGTGATGCTCTTTTTTCTGCAACGAAGATTGCTTTGTTGGTGATTTGGTTTCTGTTGCATTGGTTCCTTGGTTGGGAAGTCCAGCTACTGTGCCAACTATGCATTGTAGTTGTATTTTGTGTGTCATGTTGTGTAATGCTAGATAGCCTTTGTTGTTGATTGGACACGGTGGGAAATCCCCTACCTATAGCACAAGGAATTCCACACCTCTCCTGTGCATATCTGAAATAATAGTACACAGAGTCTAATACTGGACTAAAGGGCTTGGAGAATGTTTTGCATATGACAAAGAACACACATCTGAGCTCAATAATGAGGTTACTTTGGCTCAGTGATCCAGGGTTCACAGTTAGTGCGAGTTCATACACACTGTACTCACAGTATGTGGAACATTGCTCTCAATTAGTCAATCTGCTTGATGCACACATACTGTATTTGCATACTGTATGTGCATACTGTATTTGCCTGTGGCACAGTGTACTGTATAAGCGATGATCTAGATGGGAAATCCCCTGAGATGCATGAGGGCTCGCATGACAGTCTGTGTGTTCAGGTTCACACCAATAAATGCACATATCTGATGTGTGTGCAGGGGAGGAGCTAGGCGGGGCCAGAAGGGCTGTTGCCCCTGGTGGCCAATTTAAAATGATAGTTCTCCTGTTACTCTTGTTCCTGCTCATTTTTGTTGTGTGTAGGCCTACTGCATTCTAATTTGTCATGGCCTAATTTACCAATGTTAAAGATGTTCTGTATTGAAATATACATTCTTAATATGATGAATGGAAACATTATGACACACTGTAAAAGCAATTCACTCACCCATCCAAATAGTCATCCACACAGGTTACTCCCTAACTCACACACACCTCACATGTGTAGCCTACTCATCCAAATAGTCATCCACACAGGTTACTCCCTATCTCACACACACACCTCACATGTGTAGCCTACCTCCCCACTCACTCAATAGCAGTTGCTTTGTTAGCAGGACTGTTGGGACAGTATTGCCAGTTAGTAAACTCATTAAATTCAAAACCAGTGTTCACTCTTACTTTTCCTCTGTAAGAGAACAAAGGCCACTTTGTCTTTGGGCTTGTGATTGATTATAAGTTATTTTGAACTTTTCAATATGTAAAGTATGATTTATTGATACAAATAATATATTGAAAAAGCATGATTGATGGCATATTACATTGCATCAGGGCCGATGTAGACATGGACAGGGGTGGGCTGCAGATGATGACCCTTTTCACCAATAAAACAAGCAAATTGTGTCTATTTGCTCCCACCCACATTAACATTGAACACAAATCAGTTCACTCAGTTCATGAAGAACCGTTCCAACTGCTGCTTATCTTGGCTTATTTGTCAGATAGCAAGCTGATGAACGTGGAGAAATGTTTGAGTCAGTCCATGTCGTCAAGTAGCCTACTGCAAATCCAAACTTGACAAATGACCAAGTTACAAATCTGCCAGAAAACACGAGAATCCCAAGTTGTTGTCTGACAAGTGAGACCAGACCTGCAGCAGACTCCTCTCGAGAAGGAAATCGTGTGAGTGGAGACAGAAACAAAAAGCCTTCAAACTGAGCAGGAGAAATTGGAGGTGGAGAAGGTTAAATTGCAATGGGAAATCCAGCTTTTACGAAACCAGATGAGCCATAACTTAACCAATGTTTTTGAAGAGGAGCGTTCCTTTTGTATTTTGTAGCCTAACATTTTTGTACGAATATAGGGCATACAGTAGGCTATAAATAGGCTCTAGCCTAATACAGCTAGCCTATACAGATAGCCTATGGCAATCATAAATAGCCTAATAATAAAATACCGACTGATGAAATTAATTGATATTGTGTAGCCTGTTTATTTATATAACCACAGACACACACATGGAAGTGTGCTATTAGGCATTAGGCCTGCAAGGCTTTGACGATGTGTGAGCAGAAGTCGTCCAGCAACATCCTCCTGAGCTGCAGGGATCACAGGAGCATCTTCCTCTTGAACAGGCAGGTGATTGTGCCTTGGTAGGGGTACCCGCTTGTTGATACAAATGTTATGCAGGACAGTGCCAGTGGCTTTGACCGTGCAGACCCTCTTTGGGTGCATCCTCATCTCCCTGTGAGGACAGTGATTAAACCTATTGAAACAGATTGTGGTGGATTAGACTAGCCCTTAGAGATTTCCCTATGTAGACCAGAGATGATCTTTTCCCATAGGCCTAGACCTTTATTATTTGTGAACCATCGGACAATGCTTGCTGTCCATGGTGCTGGTATGTTTTCACTTACCTGTGCTTAAGCACTCTGATGCAACACTCAACGAGAGACCGAGTAGTGGCATGGATGTTGATTGAGTGATAACCTTTCCTACTGACCTACAGGTAGCCTACTCGTGCTCAGATAGTGCCTGGATACGCACATGAGTTCCGTCGATACAGCCAACTATTCCAGGAATACCCGAGGCCTGGGGAAACCGATGTTTCATAGCTCTGGCCTTGGCCTCAGTACGGAAGTGAACATAATGAGGTAGACTTGCAGACCACAAGACTCAATGATATACAGGGGCGCCATGGAGTCCCTGGGCCACACTTGGGTTAAGTTCAGTTAGCTTTATTGTCCCAAAGGGGCCAAATCTCTGTTGCCAAATTTCATGACTTGTCACCCATGGGAACCACTGAATACTTGGCAAGGGGTGGGGGAGCATGACAATTTAATAATTGATCTGATGATTTAAAATCAGGACCCCTGCCAGTTCATACACCAAATGTGAAATTAATCTGATGAATCTTCCAAATTTGGTGTGTAAAGCTGAAAGTATATGCCAACCACGAGACTTGTGACAGTGACATAAGGGGCGCTATGGAGTCCATAGGCCACACTCGCGACCAAGCCTTTGTCCAAGACAGATTTATCGTTCACCTGTTGTGAGTGCAAAATTTCATGACTTTTTGCTCATGGGAACCACTTCAAAAAAGGCAAAGCATGGCAGGATATTCCCAGCTATAATAATAATAATAATAATAATAATCCTTACAGAAACAAAAGGCCTTTCGCATCTCGATCTGGTGCTCGGGCCCTAAATATAAAATCTATATATTTAAATTTCATATAATGTATGGGTTAATATGTGCATTTTATGATATGTATATTATTTTATGTATATAAAAGTGTGAAATTATTTTAAATGTAAACATACATGTAAATTCATGTACACAAATGTAATTGTAAACAAACCTCATGTTTGACTGTTGTCACTCGATTGTGCTGTGTGTTGCTTTCTCCCAGAGGGGCTCTGCCTGCGGAGAAGGCCCGCGGCCAGCTGAGCCCCGGCGTGCAGTGGGACTCACTCTGCATGGAGCAGTACTCCCGCGTCTTCAGCTGCTACCGCCGACCCGGCCTGAAACAGGACACGCAGCTTAACTACCGGACCAGCGCCGGAGCCCAGCCGGAATATGTCATAGTGGCCTGCAAGAACCAGGTCAGACACAGTCACAAAGTATGGTCAACACCAGAGTAACATATCAAAGATGGGGATCTACCATTGATATACACAATGCATACACTATGCATGGTTAACTCAAAAGTACTCAACAAGAGCCAGACACAGAGTATGGTTAACACTAGTTTCATATACAGTATACTAGACGGGTTAGGGCAGGGGTCGGCAACCCGCGGCTCCGGAGCCGCATGCGGCTCTTTGATCCCTCTGATGCGGCTCAGCTTTTGAAAATAATTAATGAGTATTTAATTAAAATGTATTTTATGTCAAAAAGGAAACGTCAGCGACCACAGCTTGCGAGCGCGAACACAAGCGGGCTGAAATGGGAAAGTTTCCATCCGAAGACTGATTCTGAAAACGCGAAATGAACTGCCCGTTATATCGCACACTGGAACGAGTTAGTATTGCTGTGTTAACCCTGTTCGGTTCCACTTGCATGTGAGAAATCTCTCACATATGAAAAATATAAAGACAAACCTGCGCTCACGTTTAAGGGCAGTTTTGCACAAAACTGTCACATCCATAACCCCAACACAATGCCATGGTATTTAGTTGCCGTTATGGATATGACAGTTTTGAGTGGAGTTGCCCTTAAATGGTGACAGCCTCAATTCTTGCATGAAACTTCACCTCACTGAATATGAGCCAGCCAGACTCCAAGGCCATCACCAAATCTAATCTCTGGTATGCCTAATGTTTAATTTCACCAATGACATGTCAACGAAAATTGAGTGTTGTGTTGTTAACTATGATGTTACTTTGCATACCAAAGGACACTGGGAAAATAGGGGGTGGTGTTTAGCCTACAGTACATGGGAAGCCTAAGGCCTATACTTCTGTCATTCCACTTTACATTTCAACTTGCACATTAGGCCTACTTTTAAAACGAGTAGAAAATGTATTTAAAAATCCTCTGTTGAATTAAAGTAACTGTACGTTAAATATCCAAACTTTTTTTTGTAACCGTCTTTATGTGGCTCTTCTGAGATAAAAAAAAAAAAAAATGGTAAAAGTGGCTCTCTAGGCAAAAAAGGTTGCCGACCCCTGGGTTAGGGTCATAGATGGTAAAAGTACACACTTTCTTTACTCAAATAGAAGTACAGATGCTTCTGAAAAAAATACTCTAGTAAAAGTATGAGTCCAAAGTACAGGTTCTGAAATGTAAATGTAAAGTATAAAAGTAAAAAGTCTCCAAGCCTTTTTGAGGGACTATTTTACTAGTTGTTACTGTTAAAAGAAGCGAACTGTAACCGACAATTGTATATTTAAGCAATAAGCCCCGACCGGCCGTAGGTTACACTGATTTTACAACAGCTAAGGGGCGTTGTTAGTTGCTAAGGGGCGTTGTAACCTGCGGACTCGAGCGGCTTATTGCTTTTCTAAAACTGTTACTTTAAATACCAAAGTTTCATAAAGTAAAGGCACAGCAAGGAGAAATGTAATGATTTATTCATAGATAATCATTCTTTCACCAAGAAAGATATTTCCTCTATCTGAATGGTTGCCAAGCAACGTCGAGACACAGCTACTTTAACTTTTGTATTAGTTATGGTAGCGCAGTAATATAGAACGAAATGCAGTTAAGGTGTATGTTTATGCTGGATTTTACAACGGCATCGAACATGATTCAGCCAATCACAATCAAGGACCGGAACTATCAGTTTTAGAATCCCATTTAACAACTGTGGGGGAGTTTAGCATAAAACATGTATCACTTTGTGAGTATTCCTACCAAATGTAATGTTTTTATCACAAAGAGGATCTTATCAAATTTAGAATCGTAGGCACCTCGGATTTGGTCTTCTGACCCATGGTGGCCATTTTTAAAAATGGCTGACAAATATGGGTATCTTTAGGTGAAAAGGGATTAAAATAGGGTGACCAGACCAGAAAAAAGCAGTTGTCAAAAAGCAGTTGCCTTGGATCCCGAATCCTGCCCTAACTGTTGTAATTATACTAGAGCAGAGTCTGAATGACCAGCGGTTTACATGCACTGTTAAAGCACTATGAGTAGGCTATTTTCTGGTTTAGGCTACCTAATGATGAAGTTCATGTAGGCCTATAACGCTATAACGACAACAAATTATTATTATTATTATTATTTCGGTAAAGGATGGACATAGAGACAAAAGGACTGGTTGCCTTTGTCGGTGCCCTTTTTTCAGTGAACTTGGTGCACACAGGTAAACTTGCTCATTTTTACCTGTGTACGCCTTCACTCAAGGAGGGCTTCACACGAAGGCTGACACTTACTTTGAGCTTCGTTGAACATGACTGTTTTCACTGTAGGGGAGTAAAATAAAAAGTTGTTAGAAAAATAAATACTTAGGTAAAGTACAGATACCTGAAAATGCTAGTACGGTACACTGATTAATACTTGAGAACATTATAGTGGCCAGTAAGAACCAAGTCAGACACAGCCACTGAGTAAAAGAGTTTCATATCAAAGATGGGGTTAAAGGTTAATGAAGTATCTAAACTTGATACACTATGCATGGTTAACACGAGTACAACACGTCAGCAAGAATGAGCTGGCTGGTTCTTTAAATTGAAATAGTTGGATTCTGCACGGAATCTCTGACCACAGGGCAGTGTCAGTGATCTGGATATCGCAGTACACATCAGGAATCAGGTGGATGAACTACTTCAGGTTAACATGCAATTTTCCCATCAGGGGCCAAGGGTCAAAAAAAGACAGAGAACAGGACCAAGTCTGCGAACTGCCTTCAGTACTATAAATAACATACACATTATACTTGCAGATATTACATGAACAGGTACCGGAATATTGGCAAACACTGATTTGAATCAACTTGTGTGGCACTGCTCTGCAATAGGAAAATATTTTGTTTAGTAGAAAATTAGAACAAGGCAGTGGAACACTTTAGACACACCTTAGAGTGTGGACAAAAGAAAATATATACTGTGCTTGTAAATGATGCCTTTACAGTAGGCACTGGATAGAACAGGTCTGTTCTACTGTTTTTTTGCAGCTGTGTGTTGCATCAAATTCCGGTTAATCCTCCACATCTGAGAGCATGCCAGAACACCACACACGTCACCTATTAGGACCTGGAGACAACACACACCACACACACTCACATAGACACTCACACACAAATCAACAGACAGATACACACACACACACAGATGAACACACTTACTCACATTCAGACACACATACTGTATAGAGACACACACACTCAAAGACACACACACACACACACACACAAATCCATAACTGGAAATGATTTCTGAGGGAAATCTCCACACAGCCTGGTGAGTCCTTGCCTGTGTGGCAAAGATACAGGGCCGGGTCCGCTAACCAAATTACAGCTGATTGGATCTGCCACTTTGTCTGAGAGTCCACCGCCAGCAAAAATAGCCCAAACACACTCAGCGACTCTCTCCTACAACTCTGCGCTCACAGGCTGGCCATAGAAAGGCCAATAAATGACCCACTTATTAAGCTTAATCATGAGCTTTTAATCAGAAAAAAGGGCGTTTTAGCTTAAATGAGTGCATCCTGCAGCCCACCGATTGGCTGAAGAGGAAGCCACAAAGCATTGATTGGTGTTGTTGAGATGTCCTGTCACGACATCAAGTGGCTGGACGATGAAAATAGATTTTGGAGACCTATCATTGTGCTGATGTCAAACACTAGCATTATTTCTTGCTTATGCTATCTTGATTTCACTGTTATGATTTGTTTTCAAATTAGTTTCGATCAAACAGGTCCACTATATTACTGATATGTCTTACGACATCATGTGGTTGGACGATGACTAGATTTTGGAGACCCATCGATCAATACAATAGATTTTGGAGACCTATCATTATGATGTTGTTAAAGGCTATTACTATGTCTTGCTTATTATGATGATCTTGATTTGGCTATTATGATTAGTTTTCAGATTATTTTGGGTCAAACAGATGCACTATATTACTTCCTTCAGCTTGCACCTTTCCCCTCACCTGGCACTTTCCCCTCACCTGGCACTTTCCCCTCACCTGGCACTTTCTCCTCCTCAGTTCTTCGTCTTGGACGTGGCGGTGAAGTCCCGTAAGCTGGGCGAGGCGGAGCTGCTGGTGCAAATGGAGCGCATCTCCAAGATGGCGGAGAACGCGGAGGAGAGGCTCCCCGCCATGGGCCTCCTCACGTCCGACGGCCGCACCGACTGGGCTCAGGCCAGGGACATCCTTGTGAAAGGTGCGACCTCTGTACAGGCGGTGGACTGTGAGGACAAGTTCATCGAAGAATCACAAAGAGAAGTGTTTTGAAGTTGCTTCTTGGTGTTTTATACCCCCAACATTGTCTTCAAGGCAGCGCTGCCTGGAAGGCACTAGGGTTAGCCATGGGTTAAGGTTAGGGTTAGGGTTGGGGTTAGGTTTAGGATTAGGTGCCTTTAAGTCAGCGGTGGCAGCACTGCCTGGAAGACGATGTTGGGGGCATAAAACACCATCGAGCTTTGAAGTTCAGCGGGAAAACAAAAGCATATACTGTACTTACACTTATACTTAGTCATTTGACTGATGCTTTCATCTAAAGCAACTGAAATATGTCAAGTAATACAAGGGCCAGTCACCCCCGAACAACTCGAGTGAAGTGCCTTGCTCAATGGCACAACAGTACTGATAACCGGTACTTGAATGATGATTCACAACTTGTCTAGCTGCTGCATGCTAGCCCAGGTCCTTAGCACTAGCACCACCCTCACCACCCTTTTTTAAATAGCCCTTTGTGTATTTGTTTGTGTATTTATTTATTCATTTATTCTATGTTTTATCTCTAGTTTTATGAGCATTATAACCTTTTTTTTCCTGGCTTGTGTCTTACTGTTCATCTTAATGCCTCTACTATATATCCCCCCTTTTTAATTAAATTAAATTAAATTAAATTAAATTTTATTTGTCAATCTCCCTCCTTTGCTTTTTTGTAAGATGGCCTTACCTGTGAAGCACTTTGGGTCAACGTTGTTGTTTTAAATGTGCTATATAAATAAAGTGACTTGACTTGATTTGACCCTCGTGGCATTCTCATAGAAGCTCCTCAGGAGAGAGAGAATGGGTCCTTCATCAAGGTTCATGATTCATTAAGGATTTCCCCTAGTTGTGTACTGACACAGTCCCTCTCTCTGCATTGATCAGACGCCACCAACCGAGAGACGCTGGACGTGATTGAGCAGTGTGTGTGCGTGGTGTGCCTGGACGAGCCGTGCGGCGTGGAGCCGACAGACTCTAACCGCGCCGTCTTCATGCTGCACGGCGGGGGCCACGACAAGAACGGGGCCAACCGCTGGTACGACAAACCAATGCAGGTTAGACGCCACAACAACAAACCAGAATCGGTGTGTGTGTGTGTGTGGGGGGGGGGTTCCGGAAAGGAGTTTTGAGTCTTTGGGTCTTTCTAAAGGCATATCTGTACCAACTTTTTAAATTGTTTACTGTTCAATTTAACTATTGTATTGTTATTATGTGTATGTCGGTTGGACAAAAGCATCTACTAAATACCATAACCATAACTGTACATAGAGTCTTAGAATGTCTTAATTGATTACTACAAAATCAGTATGACGAACTGCATAGTGTAATGTGTACTCTATACTGTAAATAGAGGAGATGGAGAGAAAGGGAGAAAGAAAAGAAGATAGAAGTCTTTAGGTGCTACAGTATGTACAGCAGTTAAGTGGTTGAAACAATGGTCCAATTGTCTTAATAAGTAGTTACAGTGTACATATAAGCTGTCTTCTCTTGCTTTCAGTTTGTTGTAGGAGCTGATGGTGTGTGTGGCGTGGTGTGTGAGCACTCCCAATTTGAGGGCATTGTTCTGGTGCAGTGCACAGAGTACCTGGTGAAATACATGTGAGAAAGACAGCATGCATTTACCAGTTACACACACACACACACACACACACACACACACACACACAAACACACACACACACACACACACACAAACACACACACATACACAAACACACATTCAAACACACACACACACACACACATACAAACACACACACACACCCACACACACACACAAACACTCACACACACACATACAAACATACAAACACACAAACACACACACACACACAGACACACGCACACACACACATACAAACACACACACACACACACATACAAACACACACACACACACACAAATGCACAAACACAAGCCCCTTTCACATGACCCTTATTCACTCATGTTCTTGGTCAGTTCAGGCCCACCCCTGGGAGTGCTAGAAAGCCTCAGGTTGTCCCAGGGAGATCCTCCTACACAGACTGACTCCACATGCCGTGTTTTTATTGTCCCACAGATCGGAATGCCCCGGTAAGCCTGTCTTGGCCCCGGCGGGCGTCGTGGGCCTGCCCGTCCCACGTAGGCTCCAGTGGAAGTGCTCGCCACAGATCCAGGGCCTGTTGGCCTCCTCAGCAGACAGACTGCAGAGGTGGGAAATGGGGAGCGGGAGTCATTTCAAAAACAAGCAACTGAAAGGGACGGCAGAGGTGGTGGGGAAGGGTGGGTGGGGGTAGCTACTGGGTTCAACTCAATGGGCAGGTTTTCCAGACATGGATGAAGCCTAGTCCTGACTAAAAGAAAATTTAGATGAAAATCTACAATGAAAATAGCTTTTAGATTAGGACTAGACTTACTCTATGTACCGGAAACTGGCTGAATGACTATAAAAAGCATGGACACTTTGAATGCATCTCAAAAAGAAAAGCAACCAGTTTAGTGAGCATGTTCTGACTTCAAACAGCACTTCTTTTGCACAGAATCTGCCCTGAGTCTAGTTGAGCCAGACATCCTTCAGCATGCACACTGTTCTATTCAAATGAGCACAGGGTGTTTAGTATGCTGTAATAATCTATAGACTAATCTATAGCCATTCTTTGATAGATTGGTGAGAAACCTGGACATGGATGTGCACACGTTTAAATCTTATGGGAAAGAGTTTATCAAGAAACAGAGGATGAGTCCGGACGCCTACATACAAGTGGCTCTGCAGCTGGCCTTTTATAAGTGAGTATGCATGGCAGTATTCTTTATAACCATGAGGCACACTTTTCACTATACTTCGTACACTGCATACACATTTCTTCTTCAACTTTAACCCACATTTTTCCATACTGCGTAGTAACTCAGTTTTCCTCTCCGTAAGTTACAATTTGCGGCATACTTCATATGCATACTAAACTCTGCATTTAACCCACTCTCCCCCAGTACCTGTCACATTTCCAACATACTGTGTACTTCATACACTGCATACTTCCTTACCCATTTTACCATACTTATAGCATGATGCTACATGCTATGCAGGTGTCAAGATATACGGAATTAATGGACAAGGCAGAGGCAAAAAACACATTGATTCCGTATATCAGGACACCTCAAAGGCCATTATCCCGCTTATCCCCCAGTTGCCACTATGTAAATAGGCAAAAGTCATGCCTTTATAGCAGGCAAAGGACACAAGCGGTTTAGTTAAAAAAGAAGCAGACTTGTTCAGTTTGTTGTACTACTTTCTTTGGTCCTGATAGTGATAACAGTGGGCAGTTAGCTTGTTTACAGTTGATTCCACTGTTGCGAAGCCAGCTTCCAGGCTCAACCGTCCTTTACTATGGTTGTTATAGTTACCATTCAAATGAGCATTGATATGGAACGGTGATTAAACTTTTTTACCAGATCTACTTCATAGGTGTCCCGTTATACCGAATGAATAGCCACCCTACCAGCCAATCAGAAAAGATTATTTCTTCCCTCTGGGTGATAAACATGCTATAACATTCTCTTCCTTGCCACAACTCACATTTCATCACACGGCATATGACCCTCTCTCTTACTCCATCCTCGTAGGTGTAATGCACGGGCGGTGCCCACCTATGAGAGTGCCTCCATCCGCCGCTTCCACCAGGGCAGAGTGGACAACATCCGCTCCGCCACGCCCGAGGCCCTGGCCTTCGTCAGGTCCATGACGGACGAGCTGAACATGCACACCGTGAGTCAGTCATTCCTCTCACTTAGGCACAATTACACAGGGACTGCTCCTCGTGTGTCTGTGTGTGTGTTTATCTCGTAGAGACACAACAAACATTGTCTTCCCCCTTACCTCTAGCCAGACATATATTCACTGTGTCATATGATATATGTACAGTATATATATGGAAAGAGACAAAAAGAGAGAGAGAGAGAGAGAGAGAGAGAGAGAGAGAGAGCTAACTGTCTGATATTTCTCTTGCAGGATGCTGTGAGGATGACTCGGTTGCGGGATGCCATCAAGGCTCAAACCGACTACACTGTTTTGGTACGTCCTGTATACCACTGTTTCTGATCCTCGCATCAGTGCTAAAGCCATTGGATTGAACTGGATGCTTCAAATGGCAACCAGTCAGGTTAACCTGAGATATTGAGTACTGGCAACACATTATTGCAACACATAAGAGAGCTTGAGTATGAATTTGTCAAGTAACCTAGTCAAGATAAATGCCGTAAGGCTTATTTTACTGTGCTTGTCTAGACTTGTCACTGAAAGGGCACTAGTATTTCAACTCATGCAACTCATGCTAATATTTTAGTTTTGATATTCTATGCTGCAGACCTTTGCACACTTCAGTCCATCAAATCCAGAGCACTGCAATGCTTCACTGACATTATACAGATACAATAAATGCAAAGCTGCTGCGAAAATGTCAGACACCAAACAGGACGAGGACCACAAAAGCGTCACGTTCAAAAGTTTATTTAAGGGTTGGGGGTTACAGGGGTTCCGGGGGGGGTACAGGAGTTCCAAGAGTCTGCGTGTGTGTGTTCCCCCAGTAGCCGAACAGCGATGGCAGGAGCTGGATGATCCGGGAAGTCCTGGGGGAAACACACACACAACAGCAATTGAAACGAAGCAGCAGTACAGTCAAGGACTAGGCGGTATTCGTAGAAGAGGGACGGAAGGCAGGTCAAGATTACCGGGGCTGGAGAACACAGAAGTAGTCGAGCGGGTCCGGGATCACAGGCAAAGAGTCAGAGGCGTTTTCAAAAACAGGCAGGTAACTGGTGCTGGTTGCAGACGATCTGACAAGTGTGGACTGAAAAGCAAGGCTTTATATAGAGGGCATGATGAGTGGTGAATGCAGTGCAGCTGGTAGGTAACGAGGGTGAGGCAGAGCAGAGCAGGAACAGGTGGAGGTCATCAGACTTCAATCAGCACGTGTTACCAGGCAGAGAGAGAGCTCATGACAGAACCCCCCCCCTAAGGGACGGCCCCAGAAGTCCCCAAGAGTGACACCACATCGGGAGGGCGGAGGGGAGCCGGTGGAGGGCTAGAATTCCTCCGAGCGGTCCGAGTGAACATCCTCATCCTCGGAGGGAGCTGGAGGGTCGTGGACAGAAGACGGGACAGGTACCGAGACAGGGTCAGGGTCAGGCACATGACAGGAAGCCGGGCGGGCAGGACGGTTAGGGACCCCTCTGGGGCGGCCCCTACGGATTGCAGGTTGATCAGGATGCAGACGGTGGAAGTCGGCGATGAGTGTCCGGTCCACAATCCGACTGGCTGGCACCCAGGTTCTCTCCTCAGGTCCATAGCCCTCCCAGTCGACGAGATACTGGAGGCCCCTACCTCGCCGTCTGGACCGAAGCAGGCGTCGAACGGTGTACACCAGCCCACCGTCAACGAGGCGAGGAGGAGGAGGAGGAAGCGGCACGGGGACCAGCGGGCTTTCATGCGTCGGCTTGACTTTCGAAACATGGAAAGTAGGGTGCACCCTCATGGAGGTTGGCAACTGGAGCCGGACTGCGGTTGGGCTGATGACCCTCTGGATAGGGAACGGGCCGAGGAATCGAGGTGCCAGTTTACGCGATTCCACCCGCAGTGGGAGATCCTTGGCTGACAGCCACACCTTCTGGCCAACACGGTAGGCGGGTGCCGGCGATCTTCGGCGGTTAGCCCCAGTGGCATAGCTGACAGCTGACTTGAGTAGCGTGGCACGAGCTTGTGACCAGGTACGACGGCAACGGCGGGCATAGGCGAGGGCAGACGGGCAGGACACATCTCCTTCCTGGCTGGGGAACAGGGGGGGCTGGTAGCCATACACACACTGGAAAGGTGACATACCAGTGGCAGAGCAGGTGAGGGAGTTGTGAGCATACTCTATCCACATCAGTTGTTGTGCCCAAGCCTGGGGTTTGCGAGAAACCATGCACCGCAGCGCCTTCTCCAGCTCCTGGTTTGCCCGCTCGGATTGACCATTGGACTGGGGGTGGAACCCAGAGGTGAGACTCACTGTGGCCCCTAGAAGACGGCAGAACTCCTTCCAGAATGTAGAGGTAAATTGCGGGCCTCGGTCAGAGACAACATCCCTGGGCAGCCCGTGTAGGCGGAAGACATGATCAAGAACAGCCTGGGCAGTCTCTCTGGCAGATGGCAGTTTAGGGAGGGGAATGAAGTGTGCCATCTTGCTGAACCGGTCAACCACAGTGAGAATGACAGTCATCCCACCTGATGGTGGGAGGCCAGTTACAAAGTCCAAGGAGACGTGGGACCAGGGTCGTGTGGGCACAGGCAAGGGCTGGAGTAAACCAGCGGGGGGCCGAGTGGAGGACTTGTTCTGATTGCAGGTGGGGCAGGCACGGACGAATTCTCGGACATCCCTTCTCAAAGAAGACCACCAGAAGCGCTGGGCAAGGAGATGGCAGGTGCGGGCGGAGCCCGGGTGGCAGGCAAGGCGGGAGTTGTGTCCCCACTGTATGACCCGGGACCTCAAATTATCTGGGACGAAGAGACGACCGACTGGGCATGCACTGGGACTGGGATGGTCACGGAGGGCCTCTTGAATTTCCTCCTCGATATCCCAGGTCAGGGCAGCTACGACGCAGGGATCGGGCAGAATTGATGCAGGTTCCTGGGAAGGGACGTCATCCTTATGAAACTGACGGGAGAGAGCGTCCGGCTTGGTGTTCCGAGAACCTGGGCGGTATGACAGGGTGAAGTTGAATCTGGTGAAAAACAAGGCCCAGCGGGACTGTCTGGGGTTAAGACGTTTGGCATTGCGGATGTATTCGAGGTTTTTGTGATCGGTCCAGACCAGGAACGGAACTGTGGACCCCTCCAGCCAGTGACGCCACTCCTCCAGGGCAAGCTTGACAGCCAACAGCTCACGGTTTCCAACATCATAATTGCGCTCTGCAGGTGAAAGCCGGCGAGAGAAAAATGCACAGGGGTGCAATTTGTTGTCCTCCTCTGCCCGTTGAGAGAGTATGGCCCCGACTCCCACGTCTGAGGCATCCACCTCGACAACGAACTGCCGGTCTGAATCCGGCATCTGGAGGATGGGGGCAGTGGTGAACCGGGCCTTGAGGGTATGAAAGGCTGCGTTGGCCTCTGGGGTCCAGAAAAAGGGGTGTTTGATGCTGGTCAGAGCTGTGAGGGGAGCGGCGACGGAGCTGTAGTTCCGGATGAATTTCCGGTAGAAATTGGCAAAACCGAGGAATTGCTGCAGCTTCTTCCTATTCCCCGGAACTGGCCAGGAGGTAACTGCCGAGACCTTTGCGGGGTCCATCTGGATATTGCCTTCAGCGACGATGTATCCCAGGAATGACACAGTCTGAGCATGGAACTCGCATTTCTCCGCCTTGACATAGAGAGAGTTCTCCAGGAGCCGTCGAAGAACCAGCTGGACATGACGGGTGTGTTCGGACAGAGTTCTGGAGAAAATTAAGATGTCGTCCAGGTACACGAAGACGAATTTATTCAGCATGTCCCGCAGCACATCATTCACCAGCGCCTGGAATACCGCTGGGGCGTTGGTGAGGCCAAATGGCATTACCAGGTACTCATAATGGCCGGTGTGGGTGTTGAATGCAGTCTTCCACTCGTCACCCTCCCTTACTCGCACTAGGTGGTAAGCATTTCTAAGGTCCAGTTTGGTGAAAATAGTGGATCCCTGGAGCAATTCAAAAGCAGAGGTGAGTAAAGGCAGAGGGTACCGGTTCTTCACTGTGACATCATTCAGACCTCGATAATCAATGCAGGGGCGAAGAGAACCATCTTTCTTTCCCACAAAGAAGAACCCGGCACCAGCAGGAGAGGAAGACGGGCGGATGAGTCCAGCTGCCAGGGAGTCCCTGATGTAATCCTCCATAGTTTTTCTTTCAGGAGGGGATAGTGAGTAGAGGTGACCTTTGGGTGGAGCAGTCCCAGGGAGGAGATCAATGGCACAGTCGTACGGACGGTGTGGGGGCAGAGATGTGGCTTTGGTCTTGTTGAACACCTCTCGGAGGCCATGGTAACATTCAGGGACATTAGAAATGTCGGGGGCAGTGCTGGGGGGTACTGAGCCGGGGGGCAGCGAGGCAGCACGCAAACAGGTCAGGTGGCAGGCATTTCCCCACTCTTTCACAGTTCCGGAGGCCCAATCGAGGTGAGGATTGTGGAGACGGAGCCAAGGGTAGCCCAGGATTAGGGGTTGGCCTGGAGAGCTGAGCAGGTGGAAGCGGATGGTCTCTCGGTGGTTTCCTGACACCATCATTGAGATGGGGGCTGTGATGCTGGTAACTGTGCCAATTACGTGACCGTCCAGGGCCCGGGCTGGAACAGGAGTGGACAAGCGATGGCTTTCCAAGCCCAGCTGACGAGCAAGTCCTGTGTCAATAATGTTTGCTTCTGCGCCAGAGTCCACCAGGGCTGCCAGGGTGTGGGTGGAATCAGACAGGTGAAGACAGACTTGGATGAGGGGTTTACGGCTGATGGAGGGCTGAATGTTCATTGAGCTCATCCGGATTCCTCCTACATCTGGTGAGCTCCGGCTTTTGCTGGACAGGTGGCGACTCGATGACCATCACCACCACAGTACAGGCACAAGTTGGAGGTGATGCGTCGCTGGCGCTCTGCAGGGGTTAGGGAGGTGCGGCCGATCTCCATCGGTTCAGACTGGTCCGGCTGGCTAGATGGTGTGGCAGGTGCGGACAGAAGGGCAGTTGGGACACTCCGTGTGCTGGTGGATGGACTCTGGCGCCCTTTCTCATGACGGCGGGCCTGGATCCTGCGGTCGATGCGGACAGCCAGAGCAATGGCTTCATCAAGAGTGGGGGGTTGATCATGGGAAACCAGCTCGTCCTTTATGTAGTCCGCCAGGCTGTGGAGGAAAGCATCCACCAATGCTTCCATGTTCCAGGAGCTCCGACTTGCCACAGTTCGAAAGTCAATGGAGTAATCCGCAACAGTCCTTCTGCCTTGGCGAATACTCATCAGGATCCGAGATGCCTCGGCTATTGTGGATTCCAAATCGAATACCTTGAGCATCTCCTCTGCGAATAGGTTGAAGGTTGCACATGCTGGGGTCTGGCGCTCGAACTCCGCCGTTCCCCAGAGTCGAGCTCGGCCCGTCAGGTGAGTGATCACGTAACCGACCCTCGCCCCTTCAGTGGCAAAAGTCCTGGGTTGCAGGGTAAACTGGACACGGCAGCTCGTCAGGAACGCCCGTACCTGGGTTGGGTCGCCGCTGAACCGCTCTGGATTGCCGATCCTGGGTTCTGGGGCTCCGGCAGCCACGGTAGCAGTGGACTGGGCAGGAGACTCGGGTGCTGGGCCGGTGAGCAGGCTGGCTGGGGCTGGGCCGGTGGGAGCAGGCAGAGGAGAAAGGTTGGTGAGAAGTTGAATGATCATTGCAAGTTGTTGCTGTTGCTGCTGGAACTGCTGACGCTGGCTCAAGCCGGCTTGAAGTAGGGAGGCAATGTCAGCAGTGTTGCGGTTTACCTCTCTCTCTGTCTCTTCCAGGCGTTGCATGGCGGTGGGTGGTTCTGGTTCGTCGGTTTCCATGCTGGTTCGACCGTGCGCTGGGTCCATGTTTGGTCAGATCGTACTGTCAGACACCAAACAGGACGAGGACCACAAAAGCGTCACGTTCAAAAGTTTATTTAAGGGTTGGGGGTTACAGGGGTTCCGGGGGGGGTACAGGAGTTCCAAGAGTCTGCGTGTGTGTGTTCCCCCAGTAGCCGAACAGCGATGGCAGGAGCTGGATGATCCGGGAAGTCCTGGGGGAAACACACACACAACAGCAATTGAAACGAAGCAGCAGTACAGTCAAGGACTAGGCGGTATTCGTAGAAGAGGGACGGAAGGCAGGTCAAGATTACCGGGGCTGGAGAACACAGAAGTAGTCGAGCGGGTCCGGGATCACAGGCAAAGAGTCAGAGGCGTTTTCAAAAACAGGCAGGTAACTGGTGCTGGTTGCAGACGATCTGACAAGTGTGGACTGAAAAGCAAGGCTTTATATAGAGGGCATGATGAGTGGTGAATGCAGTGCAGCTGGTAGGTAACGAGGGTGAGGCAGAGCAGAGCAGGAACAGGTGGAGGTCATCAGACTTCAATCAGCACGTGTTACCAGGCAGAGAGAGAGCTCATGACAGAAAACTGTTTTGATTAAAGGAACCGTATGTAAGAAATGTATTTCAATTCATCATAAAATGGCCCTGATATGTCACTAGACATTAAGAAATCATGTTCATTTCAAATACTTATATAACTGACAACAGTTGTCTGACCAGGATATTGTCATTTAAAAAGTGAAGTTGCAGCCCTCAACTGATGTTGATGTTGTCATGTTATGTTTGGCCTGATGCGCCACCCTCCACCTATCTACTAATCACGAAGTCAGTAGCGTTTCGGCATCCGGGTTGCCAGCTCTGCCAGTCAGGGTGGAGGGGGAGGGGATACACCGCTCTACAGTATTTTGAAAGTGATTGCAGGAACAGTTTTGGCCACAATCTTACAAACGGTTCCTTTAAGTTTTGGTGCACTCCGTAATTGACACAGTGTGAGGTTATATTTATTTTCCAATCATCCGCCAATTTTGCATGAAAAATACATATTCAGTGTGCAAAGGCCTTTACTTGTGTGCAATCATCTGTAATTGACTGTGAGTAATGTTTGAAGGCAATTACAGGGAATGGCATAGACAATCATTTGCTTGGCCTCCGAGAGATCGCTCAGGAACTCGGCATGGACAGGCTCGACCTCTTCGAGGATGAGACCTACCCGCTGAGCAATCAGTTCATCCTCTCCACCAGTCAGGTATGCAGGGGTGCCATCACTTGTGTGAAAGTAGTATTGCCAACTTTCTTGCCAAGCACAATGTGTTGTATTTATTATATCCGAGACAATTCATTCGGAATGGGTCATGCAGGAAGCATTTTCTTGGCATTCTTCTTGCCTCTATTAGCCTACATTTTAACACTACAATCTTATATACCATATAGTATACTCATTATAAATGTAATCAAAATGAAGCAATCCACATCCCAATCACACAGGCTATATATATATATATATATATATATATATATATATATATATATATATATATATATATATATATACAGCTCTGGAAAAAATAGAGACCACTGTACATTTTTCTGATGTCATCCTACGGTTCCCAAGTGACATTGGAATCAGTTGACGGTCATATTCAAATTTACAGTGGTCTCTTAATTTTGAATATGACCATCAACTCATTCCAATGTCACTCAGCAACCGTTGTCCAGAGCAGTATTATAATATTTTATTCATATTTATTGGAGTTCATATATTTTGGAGTTCATAATTACAAGTAACCTAAAATATTTTGTCATTTAAATATTTCATATTTGTAATCTTTTTTAACACCTACCTTTAATGTCATGATTACATTGTATTAGTGGGGTGTGAGTCTAATTAAAGGGACACCAGGCAAGCTTGATGCTTTTTCTCTACGAAACTCCCCCTCGCTCGGTCTGAAGCTCTTTTCCTTTTCTTTGCATCTTCCGTCAAGGGTTTTCGCTGCTTCTTCACAGGCTCTGCCATTATACACACGTTTGCAACAATCGCTAGAGTTTCGTTAGATTGCCTCTGTGCTGTATGCAGGATGTAAACTGATCCTGCTTCGGT
Organism: Alosa sapidissima; assembly: GCF_018492685.1. Lineage (NCBI taxonomy): Eukaryota > Metazoa > Chordata > Actinopteri > Clupeiformes > Clupeidae > Alosa > Alosa sapidissima. The sequence continues at coordinate 5,673,161 of NC_055980.1, forward strand.
CGGCGGGTAGGATACACCGAACTTGCAAGTGGGATATTCTTCTTACAGGCAGTAGGGGCGGGCGAGAGTCTTCATTCGCCCTGTAATGAGTCATTTAACCATATACCAACTTACGAAGATGATTAATTAACACGAAAACGTTGCCTGGTGTCCCTTTAAGTGCCTTTCACTTTAAGAAGGAGAGTAACTGTGTCTGTAGGCTATTATTTGGAAATGAGATGTGCATATGAGGATGTAAGTCAGGATGTTTGCTATTTAATTAGCAACCGTCCGTTTAATTCACTGCTTGACACTTACCCTGGAGACATATTTCACGTTAACATACACATTAATTATCACGTTAATGTTAGGAAAACTAGCTTTCGGTTAACAGAGACGCAGATCATCTGCCTAATTCATTTATTTCAACAGAACAACATTCTGCGTTCACTCCAGCGAGACGAGTGAAATAAATGTTCTTTAAAGTGTAACTCCAGCGAAAATTGACCCCAGGGTGTTTTTCTGCATTAAAACACATCAAATTAGCCGTGGAGGCGGTATTTTTCGTTAATCAACCACTACAAAGCCTGCTCAGATATGCGCTATAGCCCCAAATCGCAAACAGTGGATTAGCTAACGGCCATGAGAGAAACACTTCCCAAATAGCATTTTTTTAACCAGTAATATTGTTCAAAACAACACCAAACTTCGTCAGTAGCTTGCTCAGGGTCCCTACACATAAAACGAAGCACCAACAACGTAGTTGGCGAACCCGGAGTTTATTACAGAAGACTGTAACGAACACTTACCAACAGTCCCCCTACCAGCTCTTCCAACCCAGTATCGGGCATTGCAAGAATTCGTTGTGCTGTCACGTTTGGATAATCTATTATTCGTGCTGGGGTTGGAGGAGCTGGTAGGGGGACGGTTGGGAGGTGTCGGGACGGAGATTGACATAACTTACTTACTGCACAGTTCTCTACTGTTACAATTAGAGGGGGGTGCATTAGGACCTTTCCCAGAAAAAAAAAACGAATTATGTTAAATTGAGCATATTCAATATTTTAAAACTTTTAATACCTAGCTTCAGTTGGCAGAGTGGGGTGGGTTTGGTAAATAACCACGGATGGGCATCAAACACGGGTCCATGTGGGCATCGGGGCACACTTTCACCACAGCTCCCCTCACACTCTTCCCTCTTCTAACGCCATTCTTCTTCTTCTTCTTCTTTTTCTTCTTCTTCTTCTTCTTCTTCTTCTTCCTTCTGCCTCCCATCCCTCCAGGTGCCCACCACCATGGACATGTTCTGCTGCTATGGTCCAGTGGTCCCCAACGGCTACGGCGCCTGCTACAACCCTCAGGCCGACCACATCCTCTTCTGCGTGTCCAGCTTCCGCGAGAGCACGGAGACCAGCTCCGCCGTGTTCACCCGCGCCCTGGACCTCAGCCTGCTGGAGCTTGCCGACCTGTGCAGCAAAAATGCCGCCATCTCTGGGCCCCTCGGCACGTGCTCCTCTGCCACTGGAACCCCCACGGCAACACCCATTAAAAGTAAAATCAAGTAAAAGAAAAGATAGGAAAGTCAACCATAGCTACTGAGGCCTTCAAGTGACACACAGAGGAAGATGATCGTGTTTGTGCCCTTGAAATATATGATATACAGTATATACTTACTACTGAATCGTTCACTATTCACGATCATGTACAATATGCTACAATAGTCTTTTATTGCATATGCCATATTTTATGAAAATGTATGTGCTTTACATATTTACAGTTACTCAACTGTGCAGATACTAGCAATATACATGCATATGGTCTACAGTAAATGTCCATAAATACTGTATATACGTAGCTAAATTGAATCGAATGGATGGTGGCCATTGTCATAGAGTACGGTACAGCAACATCAACTCACAGGAAGTCTCCCTCTCTGTCTCTCTGTCTAACAAACCATGAGAGAGCCAGTGTTTGACTACACTATGTGCCAGTAGCATTCATTTATGTGATTAATGTAGCTAATATAGCTCATTTAAAGTGTTTCTTGCAAAGCACCTTGAAATGCTTACATGTGAAAAGCACTGCATAAGTAAATGGAATAGAACTCACTATAAATATAATATAAGAGAGACATATAAGATACAGTAATATAGGCTTACTGTATGTGAACTATACTGTACGCATTGTATGTACATACAGTTTGTAACTGTAATCAATGGTAACTGTAACCAGTCTCTCTTTCATATCCATAACATGAAAAAAAAAATTATTACATTTCACATAAGGGTAAACAAGTAGGAGCTAATTTAGCTCCAGCTGACCTGTGCTCCAGGTCTTCAGGTAGGACACTATTACATTTAGAGAGGGAAATCACACCTGTCACCAGAGTTGCACCCACTCACCGAAATTCAGGTGTAGGGTATCATGGTGATTTCTCTCTTTCTGTCTGTCTCTCTCTCTTTCTCTCTCACTCTCTCTATCTATCTATCTATCTCTCTTTCGCTCTCTCACTCACCCTCCTGTTTTCCTATTGGCCAGCTCTCATCCACCTGTAGTGGGGCACCATTTACAGATTCTCAGACCCTTAGCTCATATGAGAACAGATGTCCTCAAACGTGACAACAGGGGCATCAGAGGGCCTTCCTGCACTATTCAACCAGTGATTTCAGCACAGAGAAGTCACAAACATCTGTGCAGATTTGTCCGAAAAAAGAGAGAGAAGGTGAAAAATGCAAAATATATGAGAGAGCTTAGATAAGAAGTCAATAAATAAACCCTGAGGTCCCTGATGTGCAGTGGAGCATTATCTATTGCATACATTTTTTTTTAAGCAGCCAAAGATGAAAGTTGATGAGTAATTTTGAAGGGGCGTATGCACTTTATTGTACAAAAATAATGAGACTTCCTGCTTTGAGTTGTGTGGTGCTGTGCAACATTGATTCATATTTTAAAAAAAGGCAAAATAAAAGGAGCAACCCACACTATTAAAGAAGCCCTATGCAGGTCTGGTTATTCCTTCGCTGTTTCTGGGTTTTCGCCGGATTTGGGCTCGCATTTTTCACGACATAGCTCCCCCTTCAGCTTCGGTAGCAAGTGACTGCTACGCTAAACCCCCACTAGCTAGCGAGCTCGCCATCAAGAAACCAAGCTAAACACATGCAGGGCTCACAATAAAACTGTCGAGCAAACACATTGTTCAAGAGCTATCAAACCACCTTACAAAAACGAAGTTCACCTAAGGGTAGGCTACTTACAATTTCAACAGCAACAAAGCCAAGTCGGCGTCCGTTTTGCAGTCTTCTTAGAAACTACAATCTGACTATTGCTAGTATCCGATTGGATACTTCCGCTGAGTCACATCCGGATTTACCCGGTCCGGGTTCAGAAAGTTGCATATTCGTTTTTTCCGCGGAGAAGCGATAGGATGAGACGAAGCACCCACCAAACAACCCAGAAAGTGTTGTAGAACCATCAGAACGACTCTCAAGCTGCATAATTAAGGTCATTTTTGCTAAAATTGTTGCATAGGGCTTCTTTAACATAAGTTAATTAACTGACTTTTTTCCTCAATTTTCAGACAATATCTCTGCTGAATGTAAAAGATGTACTAAGACAAAATAAGGGTAGCGATCTATACTGTATGATAGCAATAGTGATTATAAAGATTATACAGAAGCTATTTATGTACTGTGTGTGTGTGTGTGTGTGTGTGTGTGTGTGTGTGTGTGTGTGTGAAGGGTAGTTCTTGTGGTATATCAGTCCTCATTGTCTCATATGGGGCATTGAGTGAATTCATGTTAACAATAGTGCAATAACAATGATGATGCCGGTATTGCAATGTAAAGAAAAACATAAATCTGAAGAAGAGAAAACAAAATATGTGTATGCTGTAAAATGTAAACGTTGAATGTGTTTGAGATGTTACCTCTGAAGAAGGGATGATAACGGTGTCTATTGTTTGTTTGTTAATGTAGTTGATGCACTGTATTCCTTTAAAAAAAGTTGTAGGTTCAGACACAGGGAAATATAAAAGTCTATATTCTGTCTCAAATGTCAGGTCAGGTATGGCCTAAGCAGTATGTTGTTCAATAGTGATATGCTGTCCTAGTATGTTCTGTTCACTCTTATGCAAATTGAATGTTTGAAAATCTAATACTTGTTTATCTTATGTTTCAAGGCTGTTCCTATAATGTTAAGAAGAAGTAAGAAAAGAAGTTGGACTTGCAATGTCCTTTTAGCCAGTAGCACTTTATAAAGTCTTGGTTAAATGTTTGTTATAACAAATGTGAATTTATTCTTGTGGTATTGTTTGAATAGACCTACTATAAGATGAAATAATTGTGAATTCTTTATTTTTGTATGGTAGAACTTTAATTGTATTTATTTTTATTTTAACATTGCCATCAAATATATTGTATTGTAAAAATACATTATATGTATACTGTGCTACTGATTTAAAAAAAGGTATTAAAAAATAAAACTGAATTGAAAATGCAATGCTAAGATTATTTTTTACTTATTATTAAGATAGCAAGAACAGCATTTTTATGTAATTTTAAAACAGGTAAAATCATAGTAACTACATTTCTGGAAATAACAATATCATTCAGTGGGAGCTTGCTTTTGATCTTGAAATGGAAGCATTTCTTTCAGCAACTCCTCAGCCCATGGAACACACTGATGGATACCCAGACTCACAACTCATATCATTCCACGAATCTGAGGGGGGAAAAGAAAGTTTCATCAACATGACAAGACTACGTGTATGTCTATTCACAGTATTCAGCCTATACTTAACCCTGAGCTGCTCCAGGGGACTGCCCCTATAGTTAGTTCTGACTGTAGTTAGTAAGTCTCTCTGGATAAAAATGGATTCAAGGTTTTCATTCCAACAGGAATATTAGTATAGTAGATTAGTAAATACAGTAGAGTAGTAAAAGAAGATTAGGAACTGTACCTCCAGTTATATGTGCACAATTCTCACCACCATAATAATTGTCAGGCTGAGCAGAATGCCAGTGAGTGTAGTCAAACCTGGACCCGTCACTCCAAACCCACACATCCTCCTGAGAAAGAGAACATTAAAGTATTGTTTTAAACTGGCCATGCATTGTTAATTAAGTTGCATGTCGTCATTGTGTGTTGTCATGTGTCATTATTGTAGAATTCAATGTGCAGCTGTGACCTGAGCAGCATCGGTCCCTCCGATCCACGTGTATGGTGCGTCACTAGGGGCAGTGAGTCTATGGATCAGATCCTGGATGAATAAGAATTCATCTTTGCTGTGTACCGAGGCCAGGTGCCCTCCCATCCTCACACAGTTACGCTGCAAGAAGAAGTCTCAATTGAAGTTTTATTAATGATACACCACTATTTTGGAGGGGTTCATATCTAGACATATTGGTTACACTGATATGGTTGATAGGGTAAATATGACTACCATGTCCTGTTAACAAGTCTCAATGTGCTAATTTGTGTTTGGTCACATCCTTCATGATCAGAACACTTGTGGGTGTACTACTAGTCAAGACAGGATATCGTTTGTGGATATCATTTAGTCAGAGTTATACAACTCACAAAAGTGCTATGATTGATATGCAATACAATTAATGTGGTACTGAAAGGGTCAATAATGTTGCATCCTCTACTTAAACACTCAATGACCCGTGGGCTGGGGTCAACGTTTGGGTAGGAGGAGAGGAGGAGAAGGCGGGCGCTGGCACTTTACATTGAATTCCTTTTCATTGGTCATTATACTTTTATTGTAGATGTCATTTAAGGAATTGTACAGCCCTCTCGTTGATTGATAAGCAATTCACGTGATACTAAAAGGGTGAATACAAGTTACGTTAACAAACTGGAATGTCTTTAATGTGACAGGGTAGGACACACCTCAGCTTCAGCCCAAGTTGTTACAGTGTGAACAAACTGAAAGCAGCGGCTCCCAAACTCTGACCAGCCCCCAGGGCAAGTCCTCAGACACTCTAAAAATGAAAAGATGCCACAAATGGTTCTTATGGCCAGTACACTGTTCCCCACATTACTCTCTGTAACTCTGTTATAATGAGTGAACAGTAACTATAACTCTGTTATAATGAGTTATTTTTTATTTCTGCTGGAATTACACTTTAGTGGAATTGAACTAATGTTAAATACTGAATCAAATAACAACTCATAGAAAACATGAATAAAAAATATTTTAAACACAGGAATGGCAGGGAAAAGAAAATACTTACGTGGAAACGACACTTTCATGGAACACGCTGATGAACAGACTGATGGATGACCATACTCACAACCATAATCATCCCACTTCCCTGAGGAAAACAGAGATCTTCGTCAATCCTACCAGCAAGACAAAACTGTTTTGAAAGTGAAAGTGTTGATATGAGATATAAAATTAGGGAATCAAGATCCACAGGAAGTTTTCAGGCAAGCAGAAACAGAGTAAATGAACATTAGGAATGGTACCTTTATGCATATGTAAACAATGCTGGCCAACACCATAATTGTTAGGCTCACCAGCGTACCAGTGAGTGTAGTCAAACCTGGACCCATCACTCCAAACCCACACACCCTCCTGAGAAAGAGACACACCATTTCAACCTAAATAGGTATCTGCTTCTGCAGTGTTTTAAACTGGGCATACATCATTCTGTGTTTGTTCTGTGTTTATATAGCCTTCATCTTCTGCTATTATTTAGTACTATGGTCATTAGATTGGTAAATGGGCTGCATTTATATTCTACTCCTCTCAGTACTCAAAGCACTTCACAATTATAACCTCACATTCCCCCATTGACACGTATACGAAGGCTGCCATGCAAGGGGACATCCCTGCACAGCACACAGAGAGCAGTTTGGGATTCACTCATTCTGACAGGGTCAGGGGGAGCTGAGATGTAGCCAGAATACTTCCGGTTCGACTCCTGAACAACTCCTTTAGTTCTCGTGCCACTGCCGCCGACAGATTGCAGCTTACCTTAGCAACATCGGTTCCTCCAATCCATGTGTCCCAGGTGTTGCGAATGTGTTTGTTGATCAGATCCTCGATAAAAGAAGACTCATGTATGCTGTGTACCGAGGCCAGGTGTCCTCCCATCCTCACACAGTTACTCTGCAAGAAGAAGGATCAATTGTTCAAAGTTATATTGATGATAAACAAAAGGTTCACAACATCATAAACCTCTCTGAGGAATTGGCTTGAGTTATGATGAGGTCTTAGAATTATGGAAGCTTCTTCACAGGTTAAGCTTAGGTTATATATACAGTATATGTGCAAATGGACAGGGAGTATTCCGAGGTTGTTTAAGATAGTAGAATATGAGCATCTATTGCTGTTTTTGCATAACTCAAGTATCATCATGTGAGCATTTAGACCATGGAATTTATTATGTGTCTTTAGAAACATTGCCCTGACAACCTTACATATCTCCTCTATCAAAGAAGACAAGAAAATAAGCAAAACAGTAGGACACACCTCAGCTTCAGCCCAAGGTTTTTCATCTTGAACAACGTTAAAGCAGTGGCTCTCATACTTTGACCAGCCCTCAGGGCAAATACACTCTGAAAATGAAAAGATGCCACAAATGTTGGTAATAGGGGCAAAACACTGTTCCCTATAGTATGGAGATCGTGCAGGTCAACCTTCAACCTTCTGAACCCTCTGTATCTCCAAAAGTAAATGCTACTTGTCAAAATCACAAAAGAAATCTGTTGAGACTTATTGTATTGTATTTGTATAATGGATTTTATTCGTAAAAAGGCTGCATACCTTGGGCTTCTCCTCCGCAGCAGAGAAGGAGAGCAGAGAGAAGGAAGCTGCCTCTGCTGATCATGCTGCTAGCCAAAGCAAGAGGGGGCATTTGACATGATGGAACTAGATTACATTAGTTGAAATTTGAGATACAAAAAAGCCAGACAAAACGTAATGACAGTAAGGTTTTAACACATTAAAGTGTCACAAATAAGTACAAAAGGTTACCTACAAAAGGAAGTATAGCACATTTAATACAGAGGCAATTCAACATCTATTCATCAATAGAAAGTAAATACCGGTAAACAGATACAGAGTACAGCATTATGGAAGTACAGTGTAGCCCAGATTGTGTTTATGTCTTTAACATTCACTAGTCAGCTGTATCTGTAGGCTGTAAGTATACGATTTGTATTAGTGTTAAGAAATGTTTAGTTTCAGTGCAAGCATATCCCAGACTCTCTCTCTCTCGCTCTCTCGGTACCAAACAGAGATCCATACAGCAGAGGTCTGCAATAGAGCCCATGTAATACCTGAACATAGATGTTTCAGAGAAAGGGAGTGGGACCTTTCCTTTCCAAAGCCTAAAAATGGAGCTTCAAAGAATCCCACCCAGTACAACTTAAGCCTGAAAAATAGAGCAAAAAAGCCTAAAATATAGTTTATTTCTCCAATTTAGGCCATGTACTATATGCCTTTCTTTTTTAGAGCAGTTGTAGTGTGCCACAGGGGAAAACATCCAGAAATAATATAGCACCAAACAAAGAGTTTCTCTTAGACGGTAGTTATCTGGAGCTATGCTTACCCTCAAGAGTTGTGGAACTGGTTAGATGGTCAGGAAATATCAATGGTCACTATCCCTTATTCTTGTCTTTGTTATTTCCTGTCATTGTTGCTAAGACATGAGCAACATTTTCCATTTCCTTAAAAGGAACTTCTTCAACTAATGTTTATGGTGATTGGTTACCATAATTCTTGATACTTTGTATAACTGTGAGTTAAACATTTAACCACACCTCCAAACTGTCCTTCATTGATTGTGAAAGAGAAGGCACAAGAAGTTCTTTCTTGCCCTTGTTACCCAACAACTCAATGTGAATAAGCATATTTGCACTGGGCTATGCTATATCATTTGCAGGGTTGGAAAAAATCAAATGTAGTTTGTAACAAAATACTTTGAAGGATTGTATTTCGAGTAATCCCCTCTGGACATGTCTGAAGTCGGAAAAAATTAAACGTCAACTGAGGGAGCCAAAATGGTGAACTTTATGACCCTTCTGCAAGGACAACATGGGGTATAAACCAAATGTCTTTGTTTGTGCTCATTTTAAAAAGTAACTAACTTCAGAACTTGAATTGTTAGGTGTGTCAAGTGCTACAAGACAACAATTTGATAAAGATACTGTGGGAGAACATTAGGACACGGACCCCATATGACCATCACCTTTGACCCCATGATCTTGAGTACCTAATAGCTGATGTTCATTCTTACTACAGGACAGTATTAAAATCACTTAATGAATTTGACATGATTATTTATGTAGGTGTCCTGATGCGTAAATAATAGAGGAGACGGAGGCAAAGACCTCCCCAATGTGAAACAGACTGGAGTTTTCTCCACCAGGTTAATTAATTCTGTATATTGGGACACCTTACAGGATGTTATTCTGTTCCCCATGTTGCCAGTCATGTTTGTAGGCAATAGGAAAGCATTTATAGCAAAAAGCGAAATGCAGTTCAGTTTAAAAAGAGGCCGTCCTGTTCAATTTGTTGTACTACTTTCATTGGTTATGGAAAATGATGGTGGGTAGTTTGCTTTGTTACAGTTGATTCCACTGTGGTGAAGCCTGCTTGTTGTCAGTTCAATCATTGTTTACATTGATATAGGACGGTGATTACATTTTTGTACCAGATATACCATTTTGTACCAGATGTTTTGTACCTACTTTTTAGGAGCCCTAATGTACAGAATTAGTAGCCCCCTGCCAGCCAATCAGAAAATAGTATTTCTTGTCTTTTGGGGATACGTTTTCAATAATATGCCTTGTAGTTTCTTTTAGAAGTTAGTATACCATGATTATTGTGTGGGGATTTTTGTATTTTCATATGACTACTTGCATTTTAATGAAATACATTTTTCACATTTTTCAGTATTTTGTATTTTATTTTGTTACATTTCATGAGCTAGTATTTGTAGTTTGTAACAAAATAGTTTTGGATGTATTTGTGCCCACCTCTGGCTATGCGGAGACATTTTGGTGACTGTTTAAAAAGAGCATCTCTGACTCTGGTCTTGTTAGTTATTTTATCCACTGATGGCAAAGTTTTCTTCACAACTCAACTGATCAGGAAAACCCATTCAGACCCAAAAGAACTTGCTTCAGATACACTACCAGCCAAAGGTTTGGAGTGAGGCCCCAGCAGGGGATTTGGATGGGGTTTGTTGTCCTTTTTACACATACTTTAACTACGTAAAGTATCAACAAATGACACAAACATAGCAAAATGCAAAATAAAGTTGAACTTGCTCATATTGAAAACAATGTTTTTCTTTTTGTTGTACCCTTTGTAATTATATTTTATTTTCTGTGTTAGAGCCATTTGCAAACAAAATGTGTCATTTTGGCCAAAGTGATTCCATTGAGGCCTGTGTGTTGATTGTTTTGACAATGTGAATGTACAGAAGCATTGAAGCAGCAGAGAAAAACTGTTTCTCGTACCCTGATTGCTCAATTTATAAAATAATCTTCTGAAAGGCACAGTAGTATCATCATGACTCAACATTGTAGTATAGTCCATAGTCAGCATGACACTATGCCACTTACAACATGTATGCAAGACACTGTAATATATTTCAACATGTCAGGATGTACAGTAGCTACTATCTACAAAATCACAAAACTGTTGTCACAAAACTGTGAGCACCTTAGACTCAAAACAAACGTGTCATATCTTAAGCTGTAGCAAAATCTGTTTAACCATAATTGTTCAAATAAATTACTTATGTGACCAATGTATCTTTAAGACACATACCAGATATTAGGCTTTTCAGAAAGTATCAGCACCAGAAGTAAGTACATTGAGTTAAAAGAAAAACGAAAAGATAAAACACCAAAAGAATCCATACTCTAAAATATGAAATATGCAAAACTACATCAATAAATTATCTAAAGTAATTAAATTATAGATTTAATTACAAAACTAGATACAACTAGATTTGAGATGTATTGCATTATTTGCTTCATTGAATAAAACAAAAGTATTGTATAACAATGAAATAAGTGATGATTTCAAAGTCACTGTGGATATAACCCTGTGATTAATAGCCTATGAGACATATGAGAGTTTGGAATTTTTTGAGGTATCGGGCAGTTAAGGGCATGTTAGGTCTATTTAGGGCCCAATCACTGGAGGAACAGGCTGTGGCCTGCATTGAAGGTGCAAAGCCCTATTACTTTTTCTCCTATTAAGGATTAATATTATTATTATTAGAAGTAGTAGTACATAGGGAACTGTGCTCTCTCCAGTCCTGTTCACCCTGTACACATCTGACTTCTGCTACAACACCGAGTCATGCCACGTGCAGAAGTTTTCTGACGATACTGCTATTGTGGGGTGTATCAGGGACGAGCAAGAGAAGGAGTACAGGAGCCTGGTGGAGGACTTTGTGCAGTGGTGCAAACTCAATCACCTTCAATTTGAACTGTTCAATGCTTCACTAAAGGGAAGAGGAGAGATAGACTTCTCTGCATTGTCTGTCTGCCTCTCCACCCTCTCCATGTCCATGTTTGAGTACTGACTGCCCACTACTGCTTTACTACTGTTTTACTACTGTTTTACTAATGTCCACAGCCTAATGTTTTTACTACTGTTTTACTGCTACACTGTTTTTCATGCTATATTAGCACACATGACCAATGGCTTCTGCTACAATACTGAATGGCTGTAACCCTATTACCTCAACCTGTTCTTGCACTGACATAGTTTTTTTTTATATTACCTTGTCTACATTATACTTTACTCTCCTATTTATCCATATTATTTATGCTGGTCTCTAGACCTTTTTCTTGCAATGTTGCACTGTTGGACTACTATTGGACTACTTTTTGCACCTTCACCATGACACTCACTCTCTTGAGCACCTCACCATGCACACAGAACTACAGGCCAGTCCCAGCCCTGTCACTGCAAGCGTCTCATGCTTGATCACCCTCAAGCACACTGTGGATTTTTTTTATTTAATTTACATAGTATATTTAGTATTTAGTTTTTCTTATCTTCTACTGTCTCTATTGTATAGTGGAGTTTGGTTATATGTTTATACTTATACTTATATTTACCATTTCTGCTGTAAGTGCATGTTGTGTGTGATGTCTGTATGCTACTGAGACCTTTGAATTTTCCCTTGGGGATCAATAAAGTATCTATCTATCTATCTATCTATCTATCTATCTAGTAGTAGTAGTAGTAGTAGTAGTATTTGTTTCTTTTCTGCCTGACTTTTGGAGGTGGTTAAGGTGGGCATAAGGAGTGAGTGATATTTAGTGAAATGTAAAGGAACCATATGTAAGATATGTATTTCAATTAATCATAAAATGGCCCTGATATGTCACTAGACATTAAGAAATCATGTTCATTTCAAATACTTATATCACTGACAACAGTAGTCCGGCCAGGATATTGTCATTTAAAAAGTGAAGTTGCAGCCTGTTGTGTTTTGTCATGTCATGTTGTGTTTGGCCTCATGCGCCACCCTCCACCTATCTGCTAATCACGAAGTCAGTACTGTTTCGGCATCCGGGTTGGCAACCTCAAGTCAAGGGGGAGCGGGAGGGGATACACCGCTCTACAGTAAGTGATTGCAGTACCAGTTTTGGCCACAATCTTACATATGGTTCCTTTACTGTAAGTTATAAAATTAAAGGGCCTTGTTATGCTACATCTCAATCATACAGGGATAAGTATCAGAAATGCTGCTAGCATAGCACATACCTGTCAACATTTAGCTTTCCAAAAATGGGAGATTTTTTTTCGGGGGGGGGGTTGCAGTGTTTATACCGGATCTGTGTTTGCATATTTAATATGTTTCATACACGTGTTTCAACACTGCATCAAAGATTGTTAAGGCAGATCAAGATATTTCATCAGGAGCCACTTCCGGGATCCCGGATCGCACGAGGGGGGGTCATAATCCCCCTTTATGCAGAGCAGAGGCAGCGACTGCTCCATTGAAGTCTATGGGCATAGCATATGGTTCTATAGAGTTAGGAATGTGAATTTCGGCCACGTTTTCATGATCCTCAAACCCTTCTGAACATTTCAGGTACATTTTTAGCATTTTTGAGCATTCCAGTCTGGAGAAAATCGACTTTATATCAGGTGTGCACCGGTTATTTATGCTGCTGTTGGCCGGTTGCAACGTACGCTCATCAATACGTCATCGACACGCCTCTTTATGCAGACAGGATTTGATCCCCATTTCGCGCCCATAGACATGAACTACGACGAAGTATCTTGCTCCGCCTTAACAATCTTTGACTGCATTCCGGTCGTTGCTTTTACCTTACCATTACCTTACGCATGCCAGTTATGTATCCACCAGCTGCCTGCCTGCAGCCTACTTCTAAAACTCCAAAGCTGCTTGCTGTCAGATTTGGTTCCGAGGGAACAAGTTCAGTGTATCAACAACACTCAATAACAGTTTATGTGATGTGTTAATCAATTAAATTCCCAACAATTTCACAACAGCTAGTTCTGGAGTAGGCCATTCAACTAGCCCGCTTGCTTACGACGAGACTCAGGCTGCGCAGTTGGCACCCGCTTCCTTATTTGGGTTTTGGGTTGCCAGGTTTTAGCCTATGACAAAACGGTTGAAATTGAAACTAAGTGATCGTGTATGTGTAGGGTGTATTTCATACACAACCTGGCAACCTGAATGGATCAATGATTTTAAAATGAAGTTTGATGGCCATGCAAATTACGGGAGTTTTCCGGGAGAAATAACAAAACGGGAGGGTTCTGGGAGATGACCTTGAAATACGGGAGAAACCCGGGAAAAACGGGAGTGTTGACAGGTATGGCATAGCATGTGGAGGAGAAGGCGAATGAATTGCTGTGGTCAGTGTATGAGTCAGCAAACAGAATTGAACGCTCAATTCCCTAGCACCTTTTGGTGCCGAAAATCCAATGGGCAGTAGTCCAGCGGTACGGGAATGGAATGGAGAGGGGGTAGAGGAGGAAGGGAGGGAGCAGTCGTCAAGACATCTGGGAGGAGGCAGCCTGGGACTGAGCTCCAGCTAGGGGAAGTTAGAGGGGGCAGGGAAAAATGAGGAGGAGGCAGTAGCAACGCTAATGCTACCAGAGCTGGCTAAGACCTGTAAGCAATCGTGAAAGGAATAAGAAAGGGCGGGGGGGGTGGCAGTCAGTGCGAAAATTGGCTGGAGGGGTGGCAGACTGAGACAAAGTCCCAGCTGGGGTAGGAGGGAAGAGGAGGAGTCGAGATTAGCAATTCTGTCACTAGCTGACTGTGAACCGCCTCGATGGGCTGCGAGCTGGGAACAGACACGCCAGCTCGCTGCCATCAGCGCGCTCTAGATGGGTAGGCCACAGCTTCAGCGCCTGCACCCAGGGTGGTGATGGAGTAGCAGAGCTTTTGCACTGGTTTCACCAGACACACCACTTTCTTTCACTTTGGGAAGAGAATCTGGGTACTCAGAATTGGGAAATATTTCCAGCCCTAGCATCTAAACACTCCTTCATACCAACCTCAAGTTTCTTGAGAAAATAAACAAATAGACAAAAAAGCAGGTCAAATTATTTCAACAGCTACAAAAATAGATGGCCATAGAGTGGGGGAAATGTCTTGGATGAGTATATTTTGTATATCTTCATTTACAGTAATATAAAAAATTGATTATATATTAATTTCCCCATGATGGAATTTGTTTTAGAACAGCATAGCCCAGTGACAGACAACTTAGATAATTAACTTTAATATGTTTATATTACATTTTATTCAAATACAAAGACATTTTATGTGAGAGTAAGGTATTTGTGTTTTTTTGTCCTTCAATTTATGAGTATGGTGTTTGCATCTGGTTTCCCTAATGTATTTGTGCTAATTTCACATCTTGAGCCTGTTTCTGTTTATCTGGATGTTTTGCCTCATGCCACCCTTGAATTAATCAGTGCCTCACTAGTGCCACCCTTGTTAAAAATGTCTAGAATCGTCACTGCTGACTGCAATTTTTTGATGTACTGGCACACAACACCGGTGAAATGCACTGAAGATTCACTTAGCCATGGTCACATGACATGGGCAATTTGAACCACGTTTCGCAGCAGTGTTTCTAAACACGTGTGCTCCGAAAGCTCAATACTGATTTGAGACGTCAGTTTCGAGCATCACATCCCTACATACTAGGCAGCCGGGACAAGGCAACTCCCAGCTCCATTAGCAACATCTGCTTACTTGAAAGGCTTTACAACAGCGTGTGGCATGGTGGGCAGGTAAAGAGAGTTTACATCTCGTACAAACTGATGCTGGATGAGAGATGCCTGATAATCAACTCTATGGGCTCTTCCTGAACTATGTTTTAGAAAAGTAAGAAAATCATCCGAAGTGAGATGTACACAGCTGCGCTTCTCTTTTCCAGAAAGAAAAGCTGATGTATGTGTGTGTGCATGTGTATGTGTGTGTGTGTGTGTGTGTGTATGTGTTTGTGAGAGAGAGAGAGAGAGAGAGAGGGAAAGAGAGAGAGAGAGAGAGAAAGATGAGACAGATTGTGCGTTTATACCTGTTTGGAATAGGGAGTGTGCGTGTGTGTGTGTGTGTGTGTGTGTGTGTGTGTGTGTGTGTGTGTGTGTGTGTGTGTGTGTGTGTGTGTGTGTGTGGAGTGAGACACAGAGTAGTAGAGCTGGAAGAGATGCTGGTGTGAGATGTGTGTTGGCGATGGGGATCAATGGAGTGCTCAGTGCACATTGGAGAACATTGGAACTCTCCTGCTACTCAAGGCAAGGAACACAGGGGAGGAAGAATACGCCACCCGTTGACTGCCATCGACTCCTGTTCTGCCCCGAACCACATCAGCCTCTAACCCTTCCACATATCAACGCCTTGCGAGGTTTACAGGCTTGGCTGAGCCAAAAGTTATCTTTCAGGAAGAAAAAATAAACGGTAAAACATTACATCTAGCTCATGAATTCAACTGGACTCCGTGTACACTTTGGATAACCCTGTTCACCAAGACCGAGCCGGTCTACATTTCTATGGATCATTTCCAGGAGAGATTGGAGAGTAGGCTACAGACCTTTCTCTCCAGCACCTTGTTCTGACTCTGGAGCTACAGGCTAACAGCTAAGAAAACTCAGTAACACTTTACTTGACAGTATCGACATAAGAGTGACATGACACTGTCATGACCACATGACACTGTCATGACACATGAAACCTAACCCTAATCCTAACCTCTAACCCTAAGACTAAACCTAATCCTAACCCTAATTTGTTATGACAAAAACCGAATGTCACTTAATAACAGAAGCGTTATGTCAGAAACGTTTATGACTTGTTTATGACACGTTCATGACAGTGTCATGTCACTCTTAGTCTTATGTCGACACTGTCAAGTAAAGTGTAACTGAAAACTCATTCATGTGAATGAAAATGTAACACCCTCACCAAATGTAAAAGATTCACAAGACATTCAGTAGCAGATGCTGAAGAAGCGGCTTTGTCTTGAAAGGTTGCAGAATGGGCATTTGTAATTCCACCTGCATTATGCTTAAAATAATAAGGCAAATAAGTGTAAATGTATGCATTACTCAACATGTGGCAGCATCTTGCCTAATCAGTTTGCCTAATTCAGTGCAACTGAATGCTTACGTATGAGGAAACCCTGAAGATGGAGTTTCTGTAATGGCCAATTACCACAATACATTCCTGTCACTCAAGTGGATAGCACACCGCACACACACTCACATTAATTGGTGTCTTCTGTTATCAACAGATTACTATGAGGTGAGACATATCACATAAATGCAATTTTGACAGTGGCAAACCTCTTAAATCTTTTGCCGTTAAGATTCTATGGGTTTATAGATGTATACATTCACATAGCTGCGCCTGAAGAATTTAGACTTTAACTTTTTAACGATTGAAATACCACTGGCATGTTTCTGTCTGCCAGTCTTAAAGTTGGTCAATTAATGGAGACCAAGCCTATCTGTTAGTAGTGGCTCTTTGTAATAATCCCACTGCCATTTAAGAGCTTCCAAGGTAAGAGGTGGTCTGGCAATAATTTGACACAGACTCAGGAGCCTAATTGGCCTGGAAATGGGGCCCTATTAGTTAACAGTTTCTCAGAACTCTGCATAACCCAGAAGAAAAGTACATGTCTCAAATGCCTCTTCCATTTTATAAGTCAATCTAGGAAGATATGGCTTATTCCCTATCTGACGTCTCCTTCCCAAGACCTTCAAGGTCTCTGAGGTAATTGGAGTACACTTTAGAGTACCCTGAGTTCTGAGGAAATGGGGACTGCCTGCCTTGATGCAGTTAAATGGATAATGTGTAGCTAAAGAGGCACTCCTAAAACCCATCTCATTGCCTCAAAGGATCATATTTATAAATTTTGTTTATTTTTTAAAAATCCCGTCATAGCTTTGAAATATCTTGTATACATCTCAACCTCCTCTGCCTTATCTTCAATGTGGGGAGAAAAGTGACCCAAAAAAAATAACCCAAATTAATCCAAAATGATTCATAAACACCCCACAAGTCAGTCAGGACTGGATCGTTGTCACGCAACAATAACAGGCTGGGCTGATTTGCTATTCTGATTCGTTTTTCTGATTCGTTATTCTGATTTGTTATTCTGAAACATCAGATGGTGCACTGCCCACCTAAACCAAATATACTCAGCCGTGGTCTATCACATTTATTTTTCCTTGTGATATCTGTGACATGTAAGCAGTAAGGTTGAATAGTTGATTTTTGCCAGAGTGGTACTTTAAACCAGTTTGTGGTATTGTGCATTTACGGCAAATGACAATTGAGGAGTAAAAAGAACCTGGGGTCTATTTATGGTTGTTAACAAATTCAAACTTCCGTTTGGAGGCAAAAATATGAGTTCATATGAGTTCTAGAGCATTTTTTGCATCAACAACTAAATAGCTTAAAAGTGAAAGTGTGAGGGCCATGGCACCATGGCGTGGTAGAAGTTATCTTAGCTTGGGTAGCCTATGCTAAGTGCAGAAATAAAGTGGCCTTACTTCAGTCATAATTTCTTTCTCCCAAAGTTTATGAATGAAATGATTTCTTGATTCCACTTTAATGGATAGGTAGCTACCAGGCTGCCAACGCTCATGTGCAAAAATGTCAAACTAGCAACTTATTATTCCATTACCAGCAACAGAGTGGTTATTAATATAGATTTATTTTATAAGCTAAGTGAAGGCTATTCCTATCCCACGATACCCCTTTAACTCTGTCTTGTAGATAGTATAGTTGGCACTAAATTGTGTGTGTGTGTGTGTGTGTGTGTGTGTCATCCCCCAGCTTCCATGAGTTGACAGTATTGATTACTGTGCTGTAATTGTAGGCTACTGTACTGGAGCAATCTTGAACAGACACTATATACAACACAAGTGTAGAAAGTATATCTCTGTGTTGCATTTGTGTATCATTTTGTTGCAAGAATGAGATTTTGAAAAATATGTTTCAATGAAAAAATTGCACTTTAACATAGATTTAACATAGAGTTGTTTATCTCCACAGGTTATTTGTCTTCCTAAGTCTTATTTGGTTTGTGTGTTGAGTTTTTACACAATGAGCCTAATTTTGCACAAAAAAGAAAGTAAGCAATTGGCATAAACTGTAACTCCCTCTGGTGTTAAATGATAATCTGTGTTAAATGACAAACTGTAACTTCCGCTGGTGTTAAATGATAAACTGGCTGTCGCATGAGGAGCCAACACCGAGGAAAAGAGGTCCTAGAGGAGTGACGATGAATGGCAATGACATCACAGCCAGTGGACAACCAGCGCGACGGTCAGTCTGGGTTCGGTATTGGGTCACTCTCTGCTGTTGTACAGTGCGGCTACCACTTCTTCAGGGCCATGAAATGGGGCATTAAATTGGGCAGTAAATAGTCTCTCGGTGCCACATAGAGAGACTCCTTTGGGTGTGATGAGTGTGTTGCTAAGCCAGAGTGGACAGTATTTATTATTCTGTGGTAGCAATATCTATGGCATATTAAACTAATCTTGCACAGAAAATGGCAGTGTCTTCTAAGACTGACTACTGAGAGAGCTTATGGCTAATATATACACAATCATCAATCTTAAAGAGATCTTAAAGCTTATGTTGAGGAAATCAGAGATAGGGATTTGAAATATTAAGTTTCATAATTGAGTGCTTAATCCAAATAACTAAACAACAAAAATGGATCCAGTTGCAAATCCGCTATCTGCATTCAAATTCTGTGGAATTTAATTGGGGCATTAAAAATGTGCTTCACTTGCCAATACATCAAATTGTTACAGTATGTACTGTATGATTAAACTGACTGCATTTACAAAGCTCAAATCCAATCAATGGAAACCTTTACTGATGACCAGGTCTGTGCTCCAGAGGTCAAATCCTGTTTTCCTTTTCCATGAAACTGTCCATGCTGCTGCCATCCTGTCTCATAAATCAATTTGAGGAGACTGTAATTGTGTTCTGTCCTGTCCTTTTCTTTCTTACCTGCTGTTGCGCCATCATATTTTTTTTAGCCTGACCAGGCCACTTACTGTAGGCTAACCACACACACACACACACACACACACACACACACACACACACACACACACACAAACATACACATATATATTTTTATATATATACACTGCATACACATACACACATACAGACACACACACACACACACACACGGGGGCGCCTGCAGGAATTAATGCTATGGTACGCACACCCATCACAAAAAAAAATCACGCGTGGATAATATTTGTCCGTTTTCCCGGTTTTAGCCCCGTGCATCCACATGCAATAATACAACAATAACGTCTACAATGACCTATTCATTTGGACAACTTGATACAGCCCTATACAGGCTAAAGTTACCTTGTTTTGTTCTAGCGTACCGTGACGTCTGGCTTTAAACAATGCAGTCTAACGTTCTGACAAGCACACCAATTGCCTACCTTGTTCTTGCCCATCTGGAATAACTCCTTTAGCTTTGCTGACTCCATACTTTCTGTTTTCGTTGTTTAAACTTGTGATATGCATGATAAGTATTGAGTTAGTGAATTAGCTCAACATTGTGTGCTGATAACCATTTATAGATAGCCGAGTAAAAGAAAATAACAAGTAGCCTAGTTGCATGCCTGCGTGCGTATTCTGTCTCCTGCTCAAACAAAATGTGTGCGCGTTAATTTTGATAACGTGTTTACTAAGTTATGTAATAGAAAATTGTAAATAACCTGATGGCATGCAGCTAATGGGATACTGCGCATAGTTGGGAAGTTATGGTGGGCCAATTTGGAGTGAATACACATTACACACACACAAGGGAAATTTTCTCTCGTTTTTGAGTAGCCTGATGGTACGCACAGTGCACTGCACACACACACACACACGCACACATGCATGGTGCCTGGTCTGGGCAGTTGATTCATTTTCTGTGATTCCTCTGATCAATAACCAATCTGCGGATGAGTTCACAGAGTGGGCTTGGATGAAGTAGGGGGCAAGAGTGAGTGTGTGTATGTGTGTGTGTGTGTGTGTGTGTAGGGGATGGAGAAAGAGCGTAAATCTCCCTTAAAATTGGACTGATTCATGCCTCTGAACCACAAGAATCAGCCAGTCAGCAATATTCAAGATGACCAGAGAGAGAGAGAGAGATGGAGAGAAAGAAAGAGACGGATGGACAGATGATGGGTAGAGCATAGCGATAGATTAAAGATAGCGAGGAAAGGCCTGCCACCAAACAGCGCTGTGTAGGACTGACTCAGAGACAGAGGAAATACTGAGTGGACAGGGAGACAGATAGAGGGAGAGGGGGGGGGGTCAGAAAGAAAAATGCAGAGAGATGGAGAGCGAGAGAGAAAAGTAAGAGGAGAGGAGAATAAATAGAATAGAGAAAGACTGAGAGAAAAGAGAAAGGACTGGAAGCCCATCATACACACTGACCAACCCCCTTCCCTTTCACACACACACACACACACACACACACACACACACACACACACACACGCACACCAGGAAGCACACTGCCCCTGCTGTGCTTACCCATGATTAGCGATGATGATGATTAGCCGTCGCCTTGAGGACTCTCGGGCCCTGATGAGGAGGTGCTCCATCTCTGTCGCCGTGCTGACCGAGCAACACTCCGACAACCCCCTCCCTCTCTGATCGAGCAGCCGCACTGCCCAGCACACACACACACACACACACACACACACACACACACACAGGAAAGACACACTCACTCACACACTGTTTATAGACAAAACACATAGACACAGATCAGCACACTCACATACATAGAATAAAACGCACACAAATGAACATAAGTAAGAAGAATACACTCTCGCACACTAAGAAGGAGCAACATATACTGTACAGAACAGAGCACACTAAGAAGGAGCAACATATACTGTACAGAACAGAGCACACTAAGAAGGAGCAACATACTGTATACTGTACAGAACAGAGCACACTAAGAAGGAGCAACATATGCTGTACAGAACAGAGCACACTAAGAAGGAGCAACATATACTGTACAGAACAGAGCACACTAAGAAGGAGCAACATACTGTATACTGTACAGAACAGAGCACACTAAGAAGGAGCAACATATGCTGTACAGAACAGAGCACACTTACACCTGTAAATTAAAGCATACAGAAACACAGGACAGAGCATCATAAATCATATAAATCACGTATCATATTTTGTTCTGAATGGTAGACAACAAAATAATTTAAATCTTTTAAACGGGCACAGGGCACAGAACAATGTCTAAGACAGGCCCAGCATATTAAACATGTCAGAGTATGCATGTGCACTCAATATAATCTTATAACCAAACTGCTTCACAAAACTAACAAGAAAACTCTTTTGATAGACAGGGCTCAAGAGAGGAGAACCACAGTGCTAAAGTCAAACACTCACTTGTCTCTCCTTTCCAAAATGAAATCGGGCCTTGATACTGTTTCATGTTTGGTTTGGCACAAAGATTCTGCATTGGGCAGCTTTCTGGTATGATATGGCTCACTGTACAAAACACACCAGCTACTTGATAAAATGTTTCTCTGTGTTCCCATGGCTATAGCATCTTTTGAAACACCCCAAATGAGAGATGGTCAAATGTGGCATGTACAGTAATATTGGACCATGACGAGCACCTCCATCCTCCACCCTCCACCTCTGTACCTGGAAAAGATCCGCTGTTGCAAGCCACCTACACTCTGCAAACATTTTCTTGTGGGTGAAGCAGTTGGTAAGCATTTGGAGTCCATGTATGGAGGGGACACACTGTCCATCTTCCCCCCTTTTACCAACAGACGTCACTACCGGAGGATTGATGAAGAGTGTGTGTGTGTGTGTGTTTGTGTGCATTGTGTCTATCATTAAAATACCTGCCCGATCCCACCCATCCCCACCCCTCCCCGCGTGCCGTGTACTGAACTGAGCAGAAAACAAACAATATGGCGTCATGCGAGGGGGAGACATGAATGATGTCTTGCTCGGGCCGCGTCAATCAGCCCTCTTTCGACCCAGCTGTGTTCTGTGACTAACAGTGCCCCTTAAAAACGACGCCAGGCTCTGTGGCACGCTGCACTGGGGGCAGACAAGGCCTCCGGTCAAATAAATCACACCTGCTGCGCGCTGAGAGATCGCAGGGAAGCCGGGAAAAACAAATCTGGGCTGTCCAGGGCTGGGAGTCTTTAAAAGAGAGTGATGGTGAGCGCCGTAAGCTCATGCATTCGCAGGATAAACATGGAGCTGAACCAGTCGAGCAAAAGGAGTTCCCCGGGCTCAACCTCTAGATCAAGGGAGTAACAACACCAGTGACAAGGGTTTGTTATTCCAAAAAGCAAGTATAAACATGAATATGTTTAAATATAGACATGGATATGTTTAAAAAGTATTTTTGTTCTGACAGGTTGAACTTTTTTTCACCTGAAAGAAAACAAAATGCCCTGAGCTGCAGGAAAAAGCACCAGCAGCAGCAACTTCTATGGAAATACTCATAGGTGTAACTAGTGATAAGCAGGTACAGTATTACCACCACAATGGGACTCAGTTTACACAAGTTTTAATGCGTGCTTTACATTTAGGTAGGATAGCCTACTTATGCCGTTCACTATTGACACAAGGTTACCACGCGCTCTGGTTAGAGATATGGGTTGGGGGCCCACCCAGACAATGTGTTGGAGCCTGGTGCTGGCTTGTTACGCCCTACTGTGTATAGCTAGAGGCTGGGGGATCACTGTCAGCCCACTGGGGGCAGACCTGGGGCATATTGGTTTTCCAGAGGTCCACTTGTGGGTTGCCTCAAACAACCGTTTTGCCAATTGTGGTCCAAACTCCTTTTTATATACTTCTACCTTCATTTTAATAGCAGTTTTATATTCACAACAAATAGAATTAAAGGTGATGGTGGTCCAACAGTGGACCTGAAGTGGCACGCCACCGGTAACAAGCCACGGATGGTCCAGTATCTGCCAATCTGATTTTGCTATCTGGGGCCACACTGGGAATGCCCAGGGTGTGTTTGACATCTTAACTGTTACTCTACTGTTACTGTGTTACTCTAACTGTAATATGTAAGTTAGTTTAAATGAATGTGTCTGTTACAGTAGGCCTAAACAAATGTAAGTAAATAAGGTGACCATTCAGATTTCATCTGGACCGTCCGGCTTTTGAGCCCTCTATCCATTCTGAGAGTGTGTTCTTCTTGCCACTCAATAGCGAACAACAAAGTGGCATTTTTCATGGGGCTTCAGAGCACCATAGCCTCCTCTAGACTCAGTACCTCAGCCAAATATTCTGCCATATTGACATTGGTGACTTCCTCTCTGCCTCTTTGTCCTTGCCAATGGTCCCAAAATGAAATGCTCCCCATGTAATCCCCAAATGCTCCCCATGTAATCCCCAAATGCTCCCCATGTAATCCCCATTCACCAATGATGATGGTTTTGGGGATGGTATCAATGACCACCCAGTGGGCAACAGAGGAATCGATCTATATGACGCCAGGTGTCAATATGCAGTAGGCTACGCACAGAAGGCTCCTTAGCTAGTTCATTTGTCTTCTGGCAGAGCCGGGTCTGTTGTAACCACCACTATTGTTATCACGGACCCAGTTGGGTGGTGCACCTAGTGAATCAGCATGTTACGTTGTGGTACAACCCCAAATCAGAAAACGTTGGGACATTGTGTAAAATGCAAACGTGAATGTGATAATATACAAATCTCGTAAACCTAAATATTTAGCAGCAAAAATGACATAGACAACATGTTAGATGTTGAAAATGAAAATGTTGACTATTTCATGGAAAATATATGTTATTTTTGAATTTGATGCCAGCAACATGTTTGAAAAAAAGTGTTTTGATTTGGGGTTGTAGAAGGATTTGCGTGTGTTAAAATTGTTATTATTGGGCAAGAGATATGCAGTGTCGGAGTGAAGACGTAAGGAGCAGAATATACTGTGCAGGGGTGGTTTTAGCAACTTGGAGGCCCTGGGCAAAGGGCCATTTTCTGACTCACTTTCTGCTTTGACTGCCCTGCCACACAACATTTCCTGTTACGTCCTGATCAGTTGGAATTGGTTAAGGAATGGATTCTTGTATTCTATTATTCAGAAAACAGGAGGCTTCAGTCAAAATAAAGGGCCTTTACTTTCCACCTTGCTACTGACTGTTACTAGCCTACTACTGTAACACATTAATAGCCTAGTTTATTTTTTTTATTTTAAGTTTGAATTGTAATCCGAGTTTAATTAGGAAATATCAACAAATAGTAATGTAGCCTATTGAATGGTTTAAGATCCTACCATGCCACCGAGCCAGAGGGTATGTCCAGGTCAAAGATGAAGATATATTGCCTTTGTGTTTTACAGATGCCAATGAATTGCACTGGGCCTACAACCTCAAACCCATTTGCCTCATTAAGGCATAGGCCAAGCTAACGCACTCTGAGAATTTGCATCTGTCCTTGCAGCTGTCTCCCTGATTCATTTAAGTCATTTCACTCCTCCAACACAACAAAAACAAATTTTTCTGCCTTTTAGAGTATAAAGTTAACCTACAGAGACAAGTCGCCAGATCATCTGAAGGTAGCGACGCTCCCTCTACTGGTAAAAACAAACATGTAAGAGAATGACAAATGAGAGGGAGGGGTGCGGGGATTGGAATTTACCGAGATACCTGATCAAAACCCCGCGCATAACACACGGGATGCCTCCCGTGGGAGCGTTCCGTAATAGGATTAACCTCTCGACCGCGGTAACATCCCACCATGAAACGGTATCGGGGAAAACCAATGGGCCGTGGTCTCCTAAAGAGCTCGCGTTTGTCAACAGTCATATCTCACGGTCCTGTTCAGTCACGGGGAATGCGTTCACCGGATCACACCCCAACACCTCACAAATGCAATATAGTAGGGAGAGAATGAGACAGCCTAAATCTTCTAGCGTTCGCTCTTGATTGGTGAGCCGGAGTTTAGCGGTGTGTCGCGTTGGTGAAGTTTCTCAGCGCGTCCCAGTCCTGAGAAGAGGTTCCGTTCTAAATCACACAGTTATATGGCTCCAAATACTTCACAGTTATGTGTCCACTGGGACCGCATCCAGGTTTTTATGACGCCTCGGGTAATTGAGCTGTGGTTGAAGTATCAGCCAATCTTTTAGGCTACAGAAGAGATAGCTTACCATTAGGAAGAGTGTATAATGTTATTTTGCACACATTGCTGCCATCTCTCGTTTTTGATGACATAATCAGTTTACCACGGTGTGTATTCTGTGTTGTGAAAAAGGGGGAAATGACCGAGAGGTGTATAGGTTGAATGCAGATGGCTAATCCATTACCTAAATGCAGTAGAATAGTAGGCTACAAGCCTTAACATTACGTCCCTGATATGCACCATGCATCTGACACATTGGCACATTGCATAATTGTTGAAAATAAAGGGAAAAATTATGTGCGCTCTGCATGCCATGGTCTAGATAGTCTTTATTTTACACAATATTTTAGATGACTATACGCATTATTTCCACCTACACAAGTATTTTGTCTTATTAACATCTGAATTAAAAACAGAGCAACTTTGATCTGAAACATCAACCAGCTGATGGGCAGTTTTGATGCAGGCACGTTGTCAAATAGAAATAAGATAGTTCTTAGCTCTTTTGTCTCCATAGTTTATACAACACTTATTTCAATTACAAGACATAAAGATCCCCCGAGAGACGGAACGATCCTCTCTGTGATCTTCCAGCTTATGTCTTCGCCCGTATCATAAATGTTTTGATTAAAAGACATGTAGCCTACTAGCTCTCTATCCGGAGGGCCCTGGCTGAAGAGGATCCAATTAACATTTGGGATGGGAGCCCCACAGGGAGTCGTTCTAAGCAACGGAACACCGAATCGAAGCGGCGGCGGGAAGATTTACACCGCCCCACTCCCCCCTGTCTATTGCTCTGCACTGCGCGATGTCACACACTGACAGATTTGACAGCGCTATAGTTCACAAACACCGTCTGCAGAGAGTGAGCGTCGCTGAGAACCACCACCATCAGGAGCCTTGATTTGCCACTATCGCAGGAAATGGGCCTCAATCTTCTGTATGATAATTTTCATGAAACATTTTACACATCATAAATTGTTTTGAACAATTTATGATGTGTAAAATTCTATTGAACAAGAGGGGGAAACATCTGTCTCTGTGTACCCTTTCACTGTGCATGTGCGAGCAGCGTGTGTGTGTGTGTGTGTGTGTGTGCGTGTATGAATGCATGTCTTTTGTAACATGCACTTTGACTCTCATGGGCTTTTATACGCCCAGGGTGTGACATATGAAAAGCATAAACCGACAACACCAATTCAAATCTTGTATTGATATGATGATATGATTGATTGCTGATTAATTTCACATAAAACCACACAACACAACAATGACATAACATTTACATGGCACACATTTAGTGAATGTTTTTTTTCCAAAACAAACTGTGAAACAGTTGAGAAGGGGGCTCTGTGTCTTTGAGGAGAATGGCTCTGACAAGTTGAAACGTCCACAGACCCCTTGGCTGGTAGTGGAGGGGCCTGGGGGCTTCTGGAGTCAGTCTGAGTGGGGAGCCTCGTGCCTGGGCCTCGCTGGCTGGCATGGTGGGGTGGGTGGTGTCTTTCTCCTGGAGCTGTGACAGGTCCGTAATGAGTGCAGGGCCCCCAAAAGGCCCTGGAAGGAGTGTGTGAGTGTGTGTGTGTGTGTGTGTTAGTGGGAGGGGGGTCACTTCAGTATCAGAGCTCTGACAGCACAGCCAAGTCCCTGTTTACGCAGCCCCTCACACTGGCAATGCAGGCGTACACAAGGAGGCACCCACACAAACAAGCATTCACACAGGTACACACACACACACACACACAACCATTCATACCGGAGAAAAGAACAGACGTACACTCATACACACTGCACTGCCACATACTCACACTGAAAACAGCTTCCCAGACTCCAGCTCACCAATCAAGACAACAATACTACTCTGAACACGTTTGGTCACATGATCACACAAAAAAAATTGCACAAACCATTACACTTAGACATACCGTTCATAAACATGCACACGTAAAAGCATATCTCAAAAATCTACCATCTAGGATGTCATTCAGTGATGTGTGCAAAACCAGAAATCCAGGCACAATTTGGACAATACACAGCAGGCTTTTTTGCTTTGGTGACATGTTCAATCAGGAATGAAAAGTTACCGAGATCAAGTGTGACAGTACTACACAGCTGTTATTAAGAAACAGGAACTGACAGCTGTTACGAACCAAAAGAGCATTAATCCAAAGACCTCCTCATCTTCCTCCTGCCTCAACATGAAACTTGTTTCCCTGGCAGATGTGAATAGTTCTCATCCTACCACTCGTCTCCTCACAAGTGAGTGAGATACAGAGAGAGAGAGATACAGAGAAAGAGAAAGAGAGAGAGAAACTATGCAATTGAGGGCCAACACCTTTGAAATGTCAGGCAAACAGCTGCCCCTGCACACTTTGAAACCTCTGCCAGGGAGAAGAATCTATTTTTCTGGCGGGCGAGCTGAGGAGCTGAGGAGCTGAGGAGCAGTGTAGCGTGGACCACTGGCAGATGGTGTTGTGCCGGCTGCTGCGGCTGCCTCTGCCACTGAGGCTGCTGCTCGCTCGCTCGGCAGGCAGCGGACGCAACAAGTGTGCAATTACAAACCCAATAAGGACCCAGACTGTTCAAAAACAACAACACTCAGGGGAGGTTTGGCTGTGTGTGTGTGTGTGTGTGTGTGTGAGCGAGAGAGAGAGAGAGAGGGAGAGAGAGAGAGAGAGAGGGAGAAAGAGTAAGAGGCCCAGTCTGGGAAAAAAAAGAGTGAAAAATTGATTGACCCGTAAATTTTCTTCATTTCCTCTGGCAAATAGAGCGCTAAGTGCTGGGAATCTGTTTAATGGAGAAAGCCAGAGCATGCTTAACGCAACGTTTATGTGCCTCACTGCCAGCCTTGACTGCGTTTATTAAAGATAAGGAGATAATAAATAACGTACACTTTAAGCTTCAAACTTTAGTGATTATTTATGACCATACTTACAATATTGATAATGACAATAATATTGACAGTGAAGACAATGTTGGTGATGTTGAGGATAATGTTTTGTAATGATTACGGTTATGATGAAGATGGCAGTGATGATGATGATTATGATGATGCTGGTCAGACAGAGATACAGTCAAAACATTCTTCACAGTATGACTCCAAAGTGAATTACTCTGTTACTGAACAGAGGCAACAGTAGATTAAATGTTGTATATTTTGACATTTGATCAGTGCTGGCAATTCTCCAGTGTGACTGATTAAGCACAGAGGCTCCTGAGTCCCCATCTGACATTACACACACACACACACACACACACACACACACACACACACACACACACACACACACACACACACACACACACACACACACACACACACACACACACACACACACACACACACACACACACACACACACACACAGTGCTATTTATAGTGACTAGAGAAAGCGCTGTTTGACCACAGGAGCCTGTGTGGGTTCCTTAAATAGGTGCTGACTTCAGGCAGGAAGGTGGGGGAACGGCCCCCTGCCTGTCCTTACCGCAATTAGGCACTGTGTCTGTTGGTCTGTGAATGTAAGTAGCCTACTGCTGGGTTACTTTCCTGCCACAGTATAGTATGTGGCCAAACACATCCCTGACACCTCTGTGTTAACCGTGTGTGTGTGGGGGGGGTGCATAGTGGTGACACTGTGCACACTGTCCTGATCCAGGGTATGGGAGCGGGGATCAGGTGGAGAGCTTGAAGATCTTCATTTCTCTGCATTGGAGACTGTGGAGACTGTACTTCACTGTGAAGTTCTGCAAATGTAATAGGAAAGTGTGTTCGCTGTCCATGGTGCTGATTTATCTAATCCAGCTCCAGCTACCACTTCTCATCCAGTGAAAGCAAAACTCTGCAACAGTTTGTAGCTTTTTTGATTTTGAGTGTTCTATGTGAATCTACTTCAGTAATCTATGTTATTCATATTTAATCTTTAATTAAGGCTTGTATAATGGTCTCAAGACTATGCTGTCTACGGGTATCCATCTGTTTTAGTGTTTAGTGAGTACAGAACACAGTGAATTAGCCCTTAATTTCCGTTGAGTTTGCATTCTGTCAGGACAGAGTATTCACTCTGAAGTCAAGAGGGAGACTACTGAGTTACTGAATGATTCTGGCTGCCTCTGCTGATATCAGTCTCCTGTCCATCTCTGTGACATGACACCAGAGCGAAAAAGGAGCAAAAGGGAGGGAGAGAGAGAGAGAGAGAGAGAGAGAGAGAGAGAGAGAGAGAGAGAGAGAGAGAGAGAGACTGTGTAATTTTCCCGACCAAATTCATGGTATAGATTTACCACTATTCTAACCAACTGTTATGATTTGTGTTTGTAATGTGGTAGTTGTATTTTGTAATTGTAACATATTCCATCACAGTAAACCTACAAGCAATCACAATTGTTTATTTACCAGATCATAGCTTGGGTCATGCCAGGACTATTTTATGAATTCTGGAACCCAACAGAACTTGCATTGTGCTTGGATGGCATTCTCTTACAACAAAGGAAATGCCTGCGGCCATGGAAACAAGTCAGCAAGTCAGCATTTGTTTTTTGCTGCCAGTAAAGAGAAACACTCTTTGCACATGTAATAATTTGTGTCCCTAGAAGTTCTGATACAACAGAGACAAAAGAACGCTGGTTAAGACATTCGGAACAGAACAGAACACTACAGTTCTCAAAGAAGGTCCAATCAGGAACACTACCTCCTTCTGAGAAGGGATCTTAAAAGATCTTTCAGCAAGATTCGTAAGTGTATAGAAATGTTTCTTTAAAGAACCTATTTAAGAATCAATTAAGAATGTTTTAAATTTTTTAATGTAAATGGCATTGCATGAGCCTAAATGAAATGCCTAGAGAAATAAATGCAGCCTGTATGTTTTCTTCCAATTCATGAATTTACATGATATTTTACATTTATTTGTTCAGCTGTTGCTGGTTATATAGGCGTCATTAATATGTGCATGTATATGTATCCTTTGAACCAAACCCTAGGTTACGCATGCAGCTTGGCTCCATCAGCTACGGAAACAAACAACCTCTATTAGAACTGTCACTGAGAGCGAGCAGCGCCATCAGCAGGATTAACTCAACTTTGTAGCGCTGGTCGTGATGAGGCAAACAAGAGTCTCGGCTCTCGCTATCATAAATCCCCGCAGCCAATCCACAGGAACCACGCACTGAGAGCTGAGCCTAATGCGGAGGCCTAATAAACCCTGCTGCTGATGGCGCTCGTGCGGCTGGAATTAATTAAGAGGGAAGGAAGGCAGTGTTAGCACCTGTTTACTTAAACAGTCTCTTTGATGTGTGTTTGCATTCATTGCGGCGAAGCTGCGGAGCTGGTGTTTTGCAGGGACTTTGGCACCTGGTGGTCGAATTAGTTAAGTATTGGCCTACCTTGGAATGATTTTACAGTGTTTCTCAGTCGCTTTGGTACATTTATCAAAATGAATGTTTTCAAAACAGTACGTTTCTAAAAACAACTTGTGTGGATAGCATCAGACAAGGGGACCTGCTTTTTTTTAACCTGCAAAAGCCCATAACTGCCTTAAAATACTTAGTAAATTAGTGTGCCAATGATGGAATCAAAATCCCTTTTATTACTATGTTGTACCAGAGATGGTTTCATAGCACATTATTGCATGCAATTGTTCCATAGATTATTGGACGTCTCCAACTAACTCATGTCCAAACCAAGTCCTGGCAACGTGAAAGGAAAAAGTATAATTTGATTGGCTGTTGACTTCAAATATCACCAAAACCGAATTGTAGACGGCATTTTTAATTCCCCATAGTCTCACTAACAGTAGGCCTAATCGACATTTTATCACTCCTGCACTCAATTTTTTAATCTGGACAAAAGCAATGGGATTAAAACCCAGGTTACTGTCAGCCTACATACATGATACATTCCCCTGCACTTGAATAAAAAGGGCTGCTTAATAAAATACTCAAATAAATGTTAAAGAGCCAGCCTGGTGCTGAGCAACTCATTTAACAGTCAAAACATTTCATGTGTGATAGCACTGTAAGTGAAGGCATGCCAGTGCCTCTACTAATGAGATTAAAACATTAACATTTGAGGAAAAGCGTTGTCTCTGATCTCTTTCCAAATAAATGCTCCTTATTTTCTGTTATGCATGCAAGCACACACACACACATGCATGCGCACGTACAGACACACACACACACACACACACACACACACACACACACACACACACAGACACACACACACACACACACACACACAGACACACACACAAATAAACACACACACACACACACACACACACACACACACACACACACACACACACACACACGCTCACTTTGGTTAAGCCTCCTTTGGCGAAGGCCATGCAAATCAGACCTATGCGGGTTCCAGCGGCCTGCTGCATTCATTATGTATGCAGCGATAGCAGAGGCTGACCTTTTAAGCAGCCCTGTGAAGCGCCAACACAGTGCGCACACACACCACTGTGGGGGTCGTCGGAGCACTCCAGTCAGCATGACGGAGGGAGAACACACTCAGGTGGGGATGACCAGTGGGTGGGTGATGACGCTGGCTTCATCAAAAAGGCCACTGGGTTGTTTTTTTTTCTATGTGAAGAGGAAAGAGAACTGTCAACATTTAATTTACAAATAGATAAACCCACCCAAGTCCAATCCTATGGTCCAATTCAATACCTAACTGACTACATCAAGCCAGTAAAAAAAGATTTTCACTTACCAGTATTTTATAGATGGATGGCTGTCAGGTACAGAGAGAGAAACAGAGAGATCTCTAGATCCTTTATATAGTACAGAGACTGAACCTTACAGAATGAACCAGCCAGATGAGATGCTCTTGGCTTCTCAGATATCAAACAGATGTTTGTTTTGGACACAAAGTGTTCTTCTGAGTCGTTTGGTAAACAAACAATAGCCCTGAAGCTTATGAGCCATCGCCAGCACACCTGGAGGGCTGGATGCCCCAGCAATCAAACCCACAGTCCTATACAAACATCAGCTGCCTCAGAGAGGCCCACTGCTACACTCAATAGTGAGTATATCGGTGTGTGTGTGTGTGTGTGTGTGTGTGCGTGCACCCATGTGTGTATAAAAGAGTGTGC
This sequence comes from Alosa sapidissima, assembly GCF_018492685.1. Classification (NCBI taxonomy): domain Eukaryota; kingdom Metazoa; phylum Chordata; class Actinopteri; order Clupeiformes; family Clupeidae; genus Alosa; species Alosa sapidissima. Next base: position 5,705,895 of record NC_055980.1, read on the forward strand.
ATTAAAGACTGTACCCACATGTGTGTGTGTTTGTGAGTGCGTATATGTGTATGAGTGATTGTGTGTCCTTGTGTATCAGTGAGTGTGTGAGTGTGTGTGTGTGTGTGTGTGTGTGTGTGTGTGTGTGTGTGTGTTATGTGTGTTATAATGCCATATTCCTGTGGCAGATGGCCATGAAAAGGTTACAGTAAATTGGCAGGAGGTTGGCAGAACTAGGCTATAATCTGACCGGTACCTCCCCCTGGCATCTAAGTGTGTGTGTGTGTGTGTGTCTATTTGAGTGTGTATGTGAGAGTGTGGGGTGGGGGCACTGGTAGAGGAGTATCACTGGCATACGCCACTCCAAGAGGTCGTTTGGGCAGGGAGATGGGGGTTGGGGCGTGCGTTTGAAGTCAGCGATCAACAAAGAGCCTGTGGAGCCGTTTAGTCGGGTTCTCTCCACCGAGGCGAGCGATCGATCTAGGCCCCACTGTGGACGCCATGCTTTCATCCCCACTCTCCACCTGAAAAGGGGGGTTAACACACTACTGCTGAAAGGCTTAACTCCATCACACACACCTTCCTGTTTCAAACAACCAACCAACCAACAGTGCATTTCTCAAATGTATCCTAGATAGGCTCGTAATATTACCACTGTTACATTTTACTCCTTAACCACTACCACTGTTCACTTGTACTCCTACTTTCTGATAGAGAATCAGTCATGATTTTACTCAGTCCCTGAGTTGCCCGTCTCTTATGAGTCTAACACTTAGCACGCTCCCGTTGTTCCATGGTCATTGCACATGGGTGCTTATTAAGAAATGTATTGTTTGCCTGAAAAGTTAAGCACCCGATATGGACTTACTTATGTCAGATGCTTCAGTCTTTATCAGGAGCGGTAGCCACATGCCATCTGCACTCTCTTAAGGGAGCGGACATATCGTACATGAGGAGTTGGACACAATAGGTGAAGACTTTTCCAGTTTCCCAGGCAAATATACTTACAAACAGGCATACGTGATATAACTAATTTAAGTATAAGTATATAAGTATATATACTCTTTTGATCCTGTGAGAGAAATTTGGTCTCTGCATTTATCCCAATCCGTGAAACACTCAGCACACAGTGAACACACAGTGAGGTGAAGCACACACTAATCCCGGCGCAATGAGCTGCCTGCAACAACAGCGGCGATTGGGGAGCAGTGAGGGGTTAGGTGCCTTGCTCAAGGGCACTTCAGCCGTGCCTACTGGTCGGGGTTCAAACCAGCAGCCCTCCGGTTACAAGTCCGAAGCGCTAACCAGTAGGCCACGGCTGCCCAAATTTGCAGAGCAAACCAGACATCAGACACTTTCAAGGGAAACATTTGCATGCACTAAGGTATTTCCATGTGAATAGCCTCACAGATTCTATTGGAACTAGATCTACCGCAGAGCAGTACAAAATATGACCGCAGCCCAGTTCTGCACATTCTCTCCGCAAAAATAAATCACGCTTGTCAATTTGTCTCCATCTCCCACTCCATCCCCTACTTTTGTGTATGGAAATGAGTGTGTGTGAGTTTGGCACAAGTTAATAGTTTTCTGTCTTTATTGCCCCCACAATCCAAACACCCACCAACCCCAAACACTCACACACTATTTCTACAATTTCATTGCATTTCTTACACCAGTAACCATGTAACTATTAACTTGTGCCAAATAGATATTTTAGTAACAATTTACAAATACTAACAAAGGGTTAGGTAATTACTAGTTTGCTATTTATTATGGCATCTTATTATAAATTGTTACCAGAAGCTCCTCTGTGTAACTTTAGAGCTCAACAGAGAACAGTCTGTGTGTATGTGTAAGAGAGTATGTGAGTATTGTTATGGTTATGGTGTTTAGCAGGCGCTTTTATCCAAGGCGACATACAACATAACAACAATACAATAGTTACATTTAACAGTAAACAATTTAATGTAGGAATGTGTGTGTGTTATGTGAGGGCATGTGTGTATTTGTGAGTGCATGCGTGTGTGTGTGTGCGCGCGTCACAGTGCCAGCATTGGCATGAGTGCTTCTGTGTGTGTGCATGTGAGTATGTATGAATGTGTGTGTGTGTATAATGTGAGTGCATGTGCATATGTGCGGGAGTGTGTGTGTATATGCATGTGTGCCTGAGTATTTGTATGTGTGTGCCCCAGTGCCAGCACTGTCTGAAGTGTGCCTTTGGTCTGGTGCTCTGACCCTCCATAATGAGGCTCCATGTACTCTTGACACCAGAGATATGACCTTATTAAAGCAAGAGGAATGGTAGGGGCCACAACAATGAGAACATACCACTAATGATGGAGAGAAAAGAAAATAGGAAGTTAGTGTATGAGAGAGAGAGATAAAGAGAGATAAAGAAAGAGGAATACTGACTAAATAAAGAAAAAGGAGCGATCAAGAAAGAAATGGTGAGAGCTAGAGAGAAAGATGGACTGACTGGCTGACTGAACTAGAGAAAGCAGATGTGTTTTCTTAAACCATGATCATATACATTTCATGAAGTTAATAAAGTTAATGTTTCTTTGCTTTTTCGGTCAGGATGTATTTGAACGTACACATGGTTTGTAAAGAATACGATGAATGACGTTGAAAGCGTGCCATTTGTACCTGAAACACTTGCAATGCACATTCAATCTTCTAATGCACATACAAATCTGAATCGGTACAGAGGGTGGATTTAGCCCTTGATTTACATAAAGCATAATGCACTTAAAGCTGATGGAAAAAGTTTACGCTAATATTTTCCAGTCACACTAGCAATATGTATGAACTCTGATGATGTCTGATGTATGTTAAGTTAATTTTTATTATTAAAATCACAATCACAGTAACAAACACTTCAGCTTCATTTCTTTTAAAAAAGCAGAGAGCAATTACAACCACAACTACCACTCCCAAAAATGCCTAATTACAATCATAAAAAATAGATTACCTTTTATTCTTTATTTTCAAAAAAGGAAATAAAACAAGAAATCGAAAAGAAATACCCAAAGCACTTCAATGGTGTGCGTCTAAGTACTAAACAAAAAGACAAAAAAGATCTTTCAGCCTCCGAGTTGAACAAAATCTCTTTTAGGACACATCGACCAGAGGAAAGATATTTCTTCACACAACTACCCTAAACACTTCTAACCGTTGAATCATTCCAATCATTAACACCAGCCTTCTAAAGGTACCTGAGGATCTATTCATCCCGAACTAAAACAAATGGACGTTATGAGCGTATACGCATGTACAAAATGGGGTATGGGCCAGGACAATGTATTATATTATAGGAGGGTGAGGACTTGTGGGCTGGCCAAACAAAACGTCTGTGGGGTTTTATAACGGCGTCCATGTTTTTTTTTTATATCTCTGCTATTCATTACGTCCCTTTTACTGGGCTTCAGGCAGCCAATTCAATTACGCAGAAGAGAAAAGACAGAGAGAGAGAGAGAGAGAGAGAGAGAGAGAGAGAGAGAGAGAGAAAGAGAGAGAGAGAGAGAGAGAAAGAGAGAGAAAGAGAGAGAGAGGAGAGGAATGAGAGAGTTGGTTATATAGGGGGACAGAGTAAAATAATTAAAGACAGAGCTAGAGAGAGGGAGAGAAGGAGGGAAAGAGGGAGGGAGGGAGGGAAAGACAGACCGTGAGGAAAAGCCACAGAATGAGGGAAAAGAAAAAGAGAATGAGAAAGAGAGAAGAGAAGAGTTAAGAGAGGAGAGAAAGACAAAGTCAAACAGAAAACAATGGCAGCCAAGAAAAGTGGCTATGGCACTTACAATGGACAGTGCTAAACATCTTTGTCATTATAATGCATACTAATGGAGTCCATGATAGAGAGCAGCCCCCCCACCCCTCACACAAAAAAATACACTAGAATCATCCAACACCATAGAGAGCCATCCACTTAGTACTGCTTGAATGACCCTCTAATAAATTAGCTTAAGTGCCTG